>NW_027116744.1:5326-8149 GCF_000696795.3 Halyomorpha halys | reverse complement strand
CATAAATATATACTTATTATATATTATATGAATAATATTTTAAAGAAATTATGTTAAAATATGTACAAAAAATGTACTCAGAGAACAGCTGTTCAATAACAAGATATTAAATAGTAATTGTAATTAAACTAGGGGAGTGAAACAAGACTAAGATGAGAAAGGACGATGAGAAGGGGGGAAACAGAGAAATGGATTGAGGAGTAAACAAACAAATTCTAGGGAAATGCTACAGGAATAAGGCCCTTGCTCTTTTTAATTGATTCTGAGAAATTCTGTGTGAAAATTTACTATTGCCACTGCTTTGAGTTTGTGTTCAAAGATGAAAATATAGACTTTTTACGCACTATTTATGATAAATGATAAATTGTACCTTTAAGTTTCTTGCGTTCTCATGAATTTTGCGTAGTTGCTGCGAAAAATGTATTTACAATTGAACAAATAATTTAAGGAAATACACGATTCAGGACAAAATATCTAAAAATATGTAAAAAATAACAAATATTTCAGAAAATATATGATTTACAACAATATATGTAACAATATGTAAAAAAGGCCAAATATTTAAAAATATGTGAAATAAAAATGGCTTCTTTTGGCAAGAAATGTCCTGAAACATCGTTAGTTAGTAAGGAATCGAAGATATCATGGTCAGGTAAAAATATGTGAAAACATGAAAATCCTATCCCAACTAATAACTGATTTAGAATTTTTTTTTTCAATTCTTATAATGCACAAGCATAATACAAATACAAGAAATAAATCGAACCGATAACATAGAAAAACTTAACAAGATTTACTAGTTTATAATGTCAGCATGCAATTCACTGGAATCCTTAAGCTGTTATGGTCCACACACCAATCGAGTGTTATAATTAGGGATAATTATTGGACAGTTCAATTAATTCTTTTTTTACGGTTGTTTTTTATGTTTCCTGTTCCTTTTTTATTATAGGTATAAATTAATTGAATTATAAAACGTAATGAAGTATTATTATTCACAGTTATTGTTTTTATAATGAGTCAATTTACAGTCATCATAAACTAGACTGATGTGGGTGCAACAAAGTTATTTATACAAGATTGTAAATCATAGTCAGTAAATTTATAATATATAATAGCAATAAATGATTTTTAAATTCCTTCTAATGAAGAACATGGTCAGGGTTGTGATCAAAAGAGAAACAAAAATAGTTAAAAACTATCTTTGTTTCGACAAAAGTCGCCAAAGCAACCAACTTGAACTGTCCTGATAAAGCTCTACAAAATGGAGCGAAACGTCCGAAAATAAATAGTTGTTAACTATTTTTGTTTTTCTTTTGACCGCAACCCTGACCATTTTCTTCATTATTTTAAATTATACGGTAAATTATATATATATATAATTTTAAGTTTTATCATTTTTTTATGTGTTTTTTAAATATTTTTTATCCCTGTTTTCCTTATTATTCTTCATTTTTTCCCACTATCTATACACCTAATTATATTTCCTTCCTTAATCCAATACTTCTTTCCTTTTTCCCCTTTTTAACAAACATAGAATATGATTAAAATATAAATAATAAACAATTTTGAATTCAATTTAAAACTAACCACAATATAACTATATGCACTTATTTAAATACAGACAATGAATAGAAAATAAAAATAAGTTATAACATCAGTAATAAATATATATAAAAAAGTAATAAATATTAAAAACATATAGACCAAAAAAATAATACAACTAAAATAAAAACAAAACTTAATAAGTAATTATTAGTAAAGGCAACATACTGTAACCACTATGGACTTATATAGATATCCTTTCGCCAATAAATTGAGAACTAATCTTAAAAGGATAGTGTTCGATCAGAAATACATTTAGAAAGAAAATAACGGTGCAAAAGCTGTAAATCTAAACTGCAATGGAAAGTCAGTGCATTCATGATAAATAAATTATTCTAGCTGGATCGGGGAAAGCCAGAAGAAAGGAACCTTACGCAACCAGCAAACTGTAATGTCTCCTTTTCTTTACAATACTATTCCTTCACCCAACGAGTATTAGCAGCAAAAATAAAACCTCGGTTAATTTTTTTTTTTTTTTTTATACAAATAGATATTTATCTTTTTAATTACCAGATATTATGCAATAAAAAAAAGACACTTTAGAGCAGAGGTCCTCCTGAGAGCGGACGCAGGCACAACTTGCGTACAACCTGTACCAGCGATCACCAAGGAAACGTTTTTATTTGTTGTTGATTAGCAAGTTTTTTATAAAGTATTGTAAATTTTTTCTTAAATGTCTCAGTGGAAATATGTTTGTTCAGATCGCTTCAAAATCGAATGACATTATTGATAAAAATACATTTAACATATTTTATACATACAGTTAGTATTGTATATCTAATCAAATAAATATAAATGAATACTTGTTTTATGGTACTTTATGCGTCACCATACCGTTCATCAGATTGTGAATTGGCTTTTGGTTAAATGTTTAAAATTTTCCCGGGAAGATTATCGTCTAGCCCAATATTTCCAGTAAAAAAAGTAATAAAAAAAAAAAGTATTAAAAACAGAAATTTTGGAGCGTAGTAGAAACAGTTTACATTTTTTTCATAATTATTATATACCAATCGATTAGTCTCTTTTTTGAGAATAAGAAAAAAAATATTACTGATACCATTAAACGATTTTTTATATATTTTTTTGTTATTTTATTCATTTAAAAAATTATATCAGAAGAGAAGATGGTCGGGGGGTGCGGTCAGCAAAAAAAAAAACACAAATAAACAAAATAATTATTTAACTGGAGAAGTTTGTCGGGGGGTGTGGTCAGCAAAG
>NW_027116744.1:0-4956 GCF_000696795.3 Halyomorpha halys | reverse complement strand
TAATAGACTAACAAATGTGAAAATATACATAATTATGAAATGGAAATATAAACTAGTTAATTAATAACTATGGAAAAAGACAGTAGTAGATTGATAACATTATTATTTATATACATTACGTATATAATTTTATTAATCATGTTTATATTTTCATTTCATTGTTATGAATATTTCCACATTCGTTAGTCTAGTATTTATTTTATTTTATTATGTTTCCCTTTTGATAGCAACCCTAACCTAACCTTCTTCATTCGATAAAACTTAAAAATCATTTATTACTATTATGTATTATAAATTTACTGTAATTTACAATCTAGTACAAATCATACATGTATAAATAACTTTCACCCACATGAATTTAGTATAACTGTACATTGACCCATTATAAAAACAACAACTGCAAATAATAATAATGATGAGAAGATAGCTGACCGTGGATCATATATATGAGGAGAAGATGGTTGGGGGTGCGGTCAGAATATAACACAAAGAAGTTGAAATAACTTATTTAATAGTGCCAACGTTTCGGCCAGAATTTCTAGCCTTCATCGGGCCATATTTCCACATTTGTTAGTCTATAATTTATTTATTTTTTCTCTCTGAATGATGGTTGTTGTCTTTTTGTTTTTATAGCCCCGACGAAGACCTGAAAATCAGGTCGAAACGTCGGCACAAATAAATAATTCTTTTGTATATTTGTGTGTGTTATGCTGACCGCCCCCCCCCCCGACCATCTTCTCCTCCTATGTATCTACGATATCCATCAACGATATTATATCCATTATGGTCCCACCACATGACAACATCTATCGGTCGGTGCCAAAATAACATAAAACATAATATAAAAATGAGAGAAATAAGTGAAAAGTAAATATTACAGCTTAGATTATTAGGGCTTTGTTAAGGCTATACAATTTTTTTAAGCTAGTAAGAACAATATGAATTGATTTCAAGTGATACAAATAATAACTTAATTACCAAATACTAAGATGAAAATAAAGTAAAAAAAAAAAAATTATTATTAGATAAATTACATAGAAAACAATAATAATAACTGAAAGGATTTTGAAGTGAATAATAAAGCTGCAAATTTATTATTAATTAATTAATATAATAATGAGACTAAAACAAGATGATGCAGAATATGATAAAAATAAAGATCCAACTTTAACAAATATTACTAAGCACGCACATACATATATTGCTAATTCTAATTGTAATATAATAAATGAATTGTGTAGAGCTGAGAAAAATACAGGGAGATATGGTCATTTGATGAATCAAGATCAATTATTGGGAATCATAGAAGTAAGAAAATACCCAGTTAAATATTTCTTTTTTAGTTTTTTTAGGAAAAAGTAAATCATATTCGTTTTATGCGTCGTCTGAAACCCTAAAATACCAATTTTCAAAGATATTAAAAATTAGGAATTTTTCGCCTTGATTTATTTGGAGGGTTTTATTTTTTTTATTTCACTGCATTTTATTCAATTCCTACCTTAATACAACCGTTGAAAAGCTGAATATCTGTTCTTTGAACCTTAAAATTAGAGTTAGCCCTTTTTAGGGCGAAATATTGATTTCAAATAAAGAAAAACTTAAAACGTTTTATTTTATATCTTCAATGTTAATTTATTTAATTAGATCGGGTTCGTACATATTTTCCCCTTAGAATTCCAAGTGATTACAAAACAATTACAAAGAAATGTAATATCAATTACAAATACTTTATACAGAAAAAATACAATGGCTCTAAAATATGAAAATAATATCCAGTTAATGATTTCGCTCAGGCTTATAGACTAATTAACATATTGCGGTTTATTTATATGATCTCGAAGATGCTGAAAATAAAGATAAAATCGATTTTATGATCGCGCGCTCTTGCATTTCGATTCATTTTAACTTTTAGGATTTCTGCTCAAATGTTCAAATAAACTTGGAGTTAAATTATTTGAAATTGTAATTGTAATTACTTAGTATCAAGAAATGATTGTAATGGAGAGTGATCGCAATTAAAGTAAAGGAGCGAAATTAGGTTTATAGGAAAGGGTTTTAGGCAGAACAATATCATAGAATTAGCAGTAAATTTCGGTCAAAATATTTCCGAGATTTTAAGGAACACTACGAATCTTCCAAATTGAGTTACAAGAGTTTAAAATGTTAAAGTGAAGTAAGTTGATGTTAGAAAAGTGTCGTTTGGAAATTTCGACTTTTGCTTCTCAACACATTATAAAGCAAATCAATTTTAATTTTTTTTTTCCAAACAAAAATGAGCAATGACGACCTTAGTCATGGAGCTCAATTAATTTTTTTTTTAAATATACAATCGTTTAATAATATGTAAAATAATTATTTGTATTTTTTAAAAATTTTATAAACACCTATACTAAGCCCTAAGAATTTCTTCAATTATAAAAAAGGAACTTACGTATGAATAGAATAAGCTGATACCAATAGGAATAAACATACCTGAAACAAAATAAAAAATCAATAAATATGAGTATATAATTTATAACAATATTTATAAAAGTATGAATTTTATATGTTTATTTAAAAAGTTACCAATAAATAAAAAATGTCCATTAAAGATTATATTCCATATTCACCTCATTTTAAAAATTTTATCATTTTAAAATATTTCATCAAAATTACTTCACTCCAGAAAACAATTTTGGTCTTCTTAAATAAAGGTTAGTTTTTATCCTAGCTGATAATGTATAAATATTTCCGTTTTTTAATTTCAGAAGGTTTTTAAATATTGCTCCATTGAACTATCTTAAGTCTCCCATTCCCATTTTAAGGAAATATTTCAAAAGTAATATAAGACTGCCACTTCTGGGGGGTCTTAGTGGGGCGGGAAGGATTGCCTTCTAATATTTTTTGTAGTATGGTCTCCTTTTGTGACATTGTGACGCTACAAATGACTGTTTGAAAGGTAAGATAAATAAGGCTACCACACCGTTCTTCAATTTCAGGCCTTTTTTAAATATTGCTCGATTTAAATATCTTGAGCCTCCTCTTCCCGTTTTAAGCAAAGATTTCCAAAGTGAAAGAGGACCGTCGCTAAAAAGGGGTTTTAGAGGAGCAGGTTTGCCGGGAATAATTGCTTTCTAGTATTTCTTGTGTTATGGTCTCTTTTTGTGAGATTGTGACATAAACATTGACCAACATATTCGATATAAGTGTATGTTCGATAGGCAAGATAAGCGAGGCTGCCATGGGGGGCGGGAGTGGAGGGTTACATGCCCTTTTCCAATTTTAGGTACTTTTTAAATATTGCTCGATTTAACAATCTTAAGTCTCCTATTCCCGTTAAAAGCAAATATTCCATAAGTGATACAGGGCTATAACATAAAAGAATGCAAGAAAGAAATAAAGACGAATACTGAAACTTAATTTGTATCCAGTAAAAAAAAAGGTGGCATTTAATTGGTTAAAAAAAAAATATATCCCTGCTTCAGAAGTATAATAATACAACTGCAATTTTATAAGCACTTGGCTTTATAGTCTTCGCGGGCTATAAATGCATTTAATTAATTGTAAAACGATATAATTTTATTTAAAAAATTCGCCATGGGAAGGAAGATCAGTCGTTATAACCAGCATGTTTAGTTAGCTTCCCCGCCGGTGCAATAATTCCTTTCAAGTGTTCTTTATACCATTTTACACCAATAAATATGTATTTCAATAAATAAATAGTAGACATAATTATTAATATTATGTAAAATAACGACTTTAAATAAGATGATTACGAATCAATTCGGGCGTTTCATATGTTTTATAATCTTACAGCAGGTAGATTTCCCTTCCAAGAAACAAGTTAAAAGAATTAATTAGCCTGATAAATATTAACAGGATTCCCTCCATCAAGAGCGTACCCAGGACAAAACTTGGAGGGGGGAGGGGAAGCCTTAGCCAATCAGGTTGTGTCATTTCAGCACGGAAAAGGAGAATGAAACAAAAGTTTTAGGAACATTACATATAATTGTCGTAATATTGTATTAGTTATTACAATTAGTGTTTATATTATTATTATTATTAGTAAATATTTTTTATTAAATTAATAATTTTTTTACTCCGGGTACGCCCATGCTCCTCCTACTTCTACAACTCCAGTTATGACAGTTTTAAATAATTTTAGTAGCAGTCTTTCTATAATTTATGTAAAGAAAACATCCTTATTTTATTAAATCGTTTTATAATTTTCATACTATTTTGTTAATTTTTATTCAAATAAACTTTTTCATAACTTAATGATCATCTATTGGAAGAGTTTCTTCCTAATTTTAAATATATTAGTTTAATTATATTATTTCAATTTCTTGAGACAAGGTAATTATTTATTAAATACATCAAAAATTTGTATCCTTTATTGTCTCAACACTTTTTTATTTTTCACCAGTCCAACGTTTCGGCCATTTTAGCCATCCTCAAGGACATCTTCAATTATAATTTCTTCCTCACATTAATTTAAAAGTTACTTTTGCAGGCTATTCTGCCCAGGTTATTTCCTTTATCATAAGTTAAAAGCCTATTTTTTAAAATTTAAAATCATTAATATTTATTTCTTCTTATATAAGATTATCCACAACAAATTCACTACCATATAACAAACCATTTATCTATAATCATTATAATAATAAAATGGCCGAAACGTTGGACTGGTGAAAAATAAAAAAGTGTTGAGACAATAACGGATACAAATTTTTGATTTATTTAATAAATATATTAGTTTATTCCACAGACAACAACGTTTCGGGGTTATCCCCCATCTTCAGGTTGCTGATTAACTTTTTTATTTTAACTTTGTTTTTTTTTTAAATTTATTTATCCATTCAAGTGTTTCCTGTAACCGTTTTTTTTTATTATACTTTCCTTTTAATCTATGTGTTATTCTTATTCTCGTAAAATGTATGTTGTTTGTTCTTGGTAGACTGATCTACTGCTGTGACT
>NW_027116743.1:0-1214 GCF_000696795.3 Halyomorpha halys | reverse complement strand
GGGTGCGGTCAGCAAAGAACAACATAAATAAACAAAACCATATTTATTTATTTTATGCCGACGTTTCGACCTGAGTTTCAGGTCTTCATGAGGGCAATTGAACAAAAGAGATAACAACAACATTTAGAGAAACATAAAATTGAAAAGGAATAGTACACAAACAAATTTGGAATAATAAAAAATATTGAATTGAATCATAAATGATAAAAAATTGATAACTGATAATTGAATAGTAAAAAAAATTATTGATATTCGTGGAATTAGATGGTGGTAGATTGAAAACAGTGAAAGATGAAATATAATATCATGTAGGTAAGAAGATATGCATAATATGAGCTATGCAAGTAGTGTCTAAAAAAACGAAAAAACAAATATTGAATCTACAAATTGAACAATATGACAGAAAATGAAATGTAGTGAGTGGCTTATATCTGAATTACAGTCAATGGTTCCTGATATAAAATTTTCCAAAATAAATTCACTAACAACTGATTTTTCAGTATATATTTCATGAAATGTTGCTTTTTAAAAATCTATATCTATATCTAATAAATATGGTTTTGTTTATTTATGTTGTTCTTTGCTGACCGCACCCCCCGACGAACTTCTCCAATAATTTTCTATTACTATTTTGATACCTTTATTGACAGCCACCTGGACTATCTTCCTACAAACGTTTAATTACTATTAGCTCTTTAAACAGGACTCGGACCATCAAATATATTGAACAAGGTAGCGAAATAGCAAAAGAAAACTATTTATTGTTAACCGACGTTTCGCCCCATTTTGCAGGGCTTCGTCAGGGCTAAATGAAAACAAGATACAAACATTATAAGAACTGACAAAACATTAAAATCAATATACAGAGAAAATACGAACAATTATTTTAATATATAAGAGAGAGAAATGCCTTATTTATCCATGCTGCCCAAATACATCAGGTTGCTACATCACACAGTATACTAATCAATCCGTGATCGGACATATATAAATTACATATATCTACATGATACAATAAAAAAGAAAGAAAACCGTTTTTTTTTCTCACCCACAGTTTCCTTTTATAATCAATTCCAGTCTAAATACTAAATACAAATACTTCAATTCATTCCTTTTTTTCTTTCCCTTTCTTGTCCCTTCCATTTCACAATTTTTATTTTATTTGATCGACAAATTCACTCTCCCGAATTCCCCCTCTCAGACCCTCCCTAGTG
>NW_027116742.1:351779-370970 GCF_000696795.3 Halyomorpha halys | reverse complement strand
TATATATATATATATATATATGTATACAGTGACATATATATGTATTACCCAGTGACCTCCTAGAAGAGCGACATATTTACCGAGACGCTTAGCTCGGCTGAGTAGGCCACCTGACGTAACACGAGAATGCCAGTGAAAGGATGACCTAATCCAAAGCCTTATCTAAGTCTATCCTGCACCGGCCTCGAGTCCTCGTCTTCCTACGAGTAGTTAATTAATATTTAATTTCCTTTTAATTATTTTAACATAAATGTCTACATTACCGAGGATGGGTATCACTGATTAAGAAAGAGTTTCATTAGCAATATTTTAATTACTTATGATTATAGTTTTTATTTTAAACTTTTACCAATTTTATGGTATATAACGTACCCTATTTTGATTTTTTATGCCTAACGCCAGGAGCAATGGAAAATATGTTCAGTATTCAAATGAAAATATTAAATAGGTACATATAATTGACCGTAAGTTAATTTGAAGGAGATGGTCAAGTCTGTGGTCAATAAGGAAGAAATAGTTATTTATTTTTTGCCGACGTTTCGACCTACGTTGTAGTCCTTTATCAGGGCTGTTAGGTGGAAGTAAACACAGATATCACTCAATTAAATAATTGATCTATGAATTTGAAATGAAGATGGCCTGTAGAACTTCTAATGTAAACATGCCTGTAACATTCCATTATGATCTCATATCAAAGTTAATAGATGTATTTTTAAGTAAAAACAGTTGTTAATTTCGACAAATAAATTTTTAAAAAATCTAAGAGGGGTCTCTGTTTACACTAACAGCCTATTATATTAGTTGTATATATGTGTATACAGTTGTAAATAACAATAAATAAATTTAAAAAAAAAATATTATTTTTTAATGTTTCTCAATTTAATAATAGAATGTGATTAATTATATATAAAAAATATTACAAATCTTCTACATATGAGATAAATGCTCACAGGAAATTAAAAATATGACACTCCTGCCTGGTTAAAAAAACTATATGACAAAATAATAATTTATGAAAAAACAAGAACATTCCTTGGGTAGATATCAACGTTGTATTAGGCTATTTTCACAAAAGGCGTTTTGAATTTTTTATTTTCGCTATTCTTAGTTCCTATTTGTCTTAAGTTTATGTTTTTAAGTCGAAATTCTTCCTCAGTAAACGAAATGTTTTTTTTTTTTTTCTAATCTGACTAGTAGTTCCTAAAATTATTATGTAATTTTAAATACTATATTAGTATTAATGAATAATTTCAGTATTATTATAAAATAATTACTAAGAGAGCCCCTTGCAACTAATAGTCAACTTGGCAGTGAAACAGAGCCGTAATATTGTAGTAGCAGTTACATTGAAGAGATAGCTGTGCCTGTTGTTCCGTTCACTGCGGCCCAGTCTTTGGAACCTTGGCCAGTGTTCGCTTCGTGCCAACTTATAGTAAACATAATTTTATTGTTACTATTTTATTTTTCTTATTATACGATACTCTATAATAAAATACTTTATAGGTCGGTATAATAAATACCCAAACAGGTCAAGTATTTTATACACTGATGAACTTTTTGGAATTCGAGCCTACTACAACTACCGCAACATTTACGAGTACCAAATTTGATTTTAATCCCATCACGTTGAGAATCGAACTTTGGCTCATGTTTATTTAATTAAGTGTTTCCTCCATTAGGGCCATTTATAATGAATTTACAAAGTTAGTAGAATGCAATGGACACATTCACTAAGTTACAAAGTTTGAAAGTTAAAAATTAATAATTACAATTACAACATACATTTTAAAAAGTTTCTATTAGAATTGACGTAGAAACTGCTCGTAGATTCCGATTGCTACAACACTTACTTGACAAACGCTCTAAACTTCCCATTCACTATAAAAAATTATTATACACTACGATAATCAGACCAATTTGGACTGGGGTTCTACAAAACCATCAAATTCCTCCCGCATCCAATCGTTACAATCCAAAATCCTTGATGCTCCTCATTACGTTACAAATAAACTCATCCACAAAGACCTTAACATCCCATTCGTTGCAGAATTGGCCCAAAACAGTTATGCGTCTTTTCATTACAAACTCCTTACCCATCCTAATCCATTAATTCTTAATCTTTCATCCTTAACAATCCCTGATAATCCTCCGAGGCGTCTGAAAAGAAGATGGCCACGGGACCTTCTAATTTAAATTAATGTTTGAAGTACCACAAATGGGTGGTTCCTTCCCAAGATTTTCAGGTATCTATGAAACATACAACATATTTACTTATTGTATTTATTATTTGTACAGTTGTCAATCACATTAAATAAATTTAAAAAATAATTGACGTATTTATTAAATTACTATATTAAATTTTGCATCCACTTATCCATGCTGAACAGTTAGACTATATGTGATCATAAATATTATTTTAGATATTATATTGTTTAGATATATGATTTTTCGAAAGTGAAAAAGTTTTGTTATTGCTGTGGGATCTTATCTCAACATCTCCTGTAAATCTGAAGAGCTTCTTCAGCAACATTAAACACGTAGTACGAGTTATCACATTTAAATTCCGTCATACAATAAAAATATTATACTTAATGGTATTCTTGGTTCTCGGAACATAAAATTAAGAATGTATAACTTTATGAGTTTTTTATATTTATTATTCAACAGGTACCATGGAGACAACAATGTTCTAAAAGGAGAATATAGGATGTGATGATAAAATGGAAATGAATTTCTTTCTTCACACATTAGGATAACAGGAAGCCATTTGAAATTTTTTTCTATATTTTCAGGACTACTCCATTGTCGAACCACTTAGACTTCAAGGTGTTTAAAATAATCTGACCTCCAAAATAAACATAGATAGGTATGACTTGCGGTGAAAACTGAAATGGAATGGTTGGATGGGCGCATCACACAACTTATACATATCACCCTACTTACTTCTCCAGGAAATAAGTAGGTTGATGGAATCTCATTTAAGTTACTGCTATTGTTATAATGTAAAAGAATAAAACAGCAAAGGTGCAAATTTTAAACATTTTTATTGGAAGAAGATAGTTGCCCGTATAAAGTAGATTGTAAGAAGATAGTCCAGGTGGCGGTCAATAAAGCTATCAAAATAGTAAAAGAAAACTATTTATTGTTATTCAACGTTTCGCCCTACTTTGCAGTGCTTCATCAGGGCTAAATGAAAAAAAACAAGAAAAACATTTAACAAAAAAATATTATGTTTATAAAGTATATAACTAATAATAATTATATATGAGTAGAAGATAATTGGGAGGTGCGGTCAGAATATAAGACAAGTAAGTTATTTCAACTTGTGTTATATTCTGACAGTACGCCCCCTCCCCCAACTATATTCTCCTCATATTTATTATCCACGGTCAACTATCTTCTCATTAATAATTATATTATAACAATAATATATAAAAGTATACATTTAGGTAGAAACTAGTTACTAATACATACAACGAGATATGATAAAGTTCTAGACTAGTAGATAGTAGAAGAATACTTGTTAGAAATAATTACAAATATGGCAAAGATGTAGGTGTAAAAGATAAAACAGATAGGTGAAGTAAATATGGTATAGATGGTATAGTAATGGGTAAAGAACATACTAGTTTTCTTAATATTCCCTTTTTATAAATCACTATACCACACCTATGCCATATTTATTTCATCTTTCCATTTAATCTTAGTCTTATAGCTTAATCCATGTATTAGTATTATTATTATTATTTATATAATTTATAAATATAATGATTTTTTAAAAATATTTTGTCAATTCTAGAATGTTAAGTTTGTTTTTTCATTTAGCTATGACAAAGCCCTGCAAAGTGGGGCGAAACGTAATAAATAATTTTATTTTGATTCATTTATTGATCGCTACCCGGAATATCTTCGTACATTTAAACATTTTAGAGCAGGAAATAACGAATAATTTTCCTAGCAAGAGTACAACAATTTATCAGAAGTTAACGAAGTCCTATACATATGCATGCAATCAGGATAGATGGGTCGGTCTCGGTCTGTTTTCAATTGGAACTTGGAAAAGGAAAAAAAAAGAGTCCTTTTTTCTCCTTTAATTATTCGTCAATTCTTAATATTATCTGTAGCTCTTTAATTGTAAATGCTAACAATATGAAGTATTTATTTAAAAAAAAAAAAAATTAAACGTACATTAGAGAAAAATGTTTTTAAACAACTGTCATTTAAGTCCTATCTGACTATATTAATTAGGATAATATATAGCTAATATCAAAAATCATTGTGTAAATAAATCAAATGGTATCCTTGTTTAGTCTCAACACTCTTATAATATTAATAGTCCAACGTTTCGGCCAATTCGCCCATCCTCAAGGACAATCTTAAATATAAATTTACACTTCACTTTCCAATTATTTAAAGTAACTTTTGCAGGCTATTCTGCCCAGGTCATTAATTACAAGTCAAATTACACCATTATGTCACAATTTCATTAATTATAATTATATTTAAAACTTTTAATTTTATATTAACTATTATATAAACTTTAGGAGTATTCATGATCTTTAGTTTAACATTTTAAACCGTGTTAAATGGAAAAACACATGTTAAATGGAAAAAAAAATTGCCTTCTTTGGGCGTGGTAAAACGAAATAACATGTAACATGACAAATCAACACATTTCAAATACTTCCTTACCTCATTATCTCATAATTTAATAAAATTTGACACCAAAGTAGTTTCCATAAAGCTTCCTGGCACCTAAGAGGAACATCCAAGTTTTATTAAATTATGTTCACCAGTTTTGAAATTATAGCTCGATAGTTTCCTAAATTGCTAATGGCTAGTTTTTTAAATACAAATAGCTCCACTCATGATTAAGGTAGAAACATGGGAGGAGTGACATTTTGTAGCTATTTAAATTAACTTTTACCTGACATGTAACAAGTAACTTATTGTTAGAAAAGTTTTCAAAGAAATTACTGAAAATAAGTGATTTTATTCTTAAACAATACATAAGGTTTTGAAGATAGGAGGATAATGGGTTCATTAATACAATAAATACTAAAAAAGTGGGTTATTCACATAATAACAACTTTTATTAGATATCATTTTTCTTAGAACATAATAATTTTATTCAACGATGCACAATAAAATATTGAAAATTAGTAACAACCTAAACTCAAAAACTTTCAAAACATTTGTCAATTAGCTCATCTTCATTCTCTTCCTCACATGTTTGAAGATCAATAAGACACTCATAAGATAAACTTACACACAAATTCCACTTTTTCCTCACTCTAGGCATGTTGTAATAAATTGCTTAAATCAAAACTGAAACTTAAATCAAATTCGAAGTAAACAATAACATGAGGTTCTGGAAGGAAAGGTTATAAACATAAAGGCTTATCAAAAACGTTACTGAGAAAATCCGCTAGGGGCTCTTATGCATTTAATGTTTAACATGACTTCAAATAGGGCTGCTCACAATCTTATAGTTATAACATTTAACATGGTAAAACATTTTAAATTTAACACATCATGAATACCCCTTTTATATGATTATTGATCATCGTTTTTATCATAGTTGGTAGTTTTAAGTTGATCAAAATTAAGACTTGTAATTAATGAGATGTGCAGAATAGCCTGCGAAAACATTTTTAAATTTAGATGTGAAATGTAAATTTATATATCATATTGTCCTTTAAGATGGTCGAGTTGTAAGATGGCCGGAGCGTTGGATTGTTCGTGAAAACGTGGAGAGTGTTAAGACTTACAATGGATGCCAATTGATTTATTTAAAACAATAAATACCAGTCTCAAGAAGTTGAAGAGATTATATATAAATTAAAAACCATTTAATTGAATTGGTTATGGTTGTTTTCGAGAAAATTGAAAAACTGTGAAAGATCTTTTCTATAAAGTGGCATTTCAGAGTAGATTCTGTCGAAAACTTTTCTGCCACATCTCAGACCATACACCAGCTATAAATATGCAATTTTAGTTTCGTATGACGTTTCGTTTTTGAGCTAGACTAACCACATAGTCACAGAGCACTATATCATATAGGCCCTGAAAACTATTCCAATGACCACAAAACCTAAGTGATATTAAATTTGGCTAATGGGTTAAAAAAAAAAATTGAAACAACATTTGCATACACAGCTTTTTTTTTTTTTATTTATTTATTTTTTTTTGTAGGTAAAAAGGGCGTGGAGTAGTTGGTAGGTAACGTTCGATTTTAATCCGTAGGTAACGAACAAAATCCCACAAACTAAAATAAAAAGCGGATTAACGGTTCCATCAATCATGCCCGAACACTAATTTGATATTAAACTGTGTTAGAACACATTTTACTTTCACTTGCCTCCATATAGAATGTATACGAGGATGATTATTACGATTATGAAAAATTTTCAATTTTATTTTTCTCCATCTTGACAAGAGACTTACATGGAATCCACATGCAAGACTGAAACGACAAGGAACTGCTCTTAGTTTTCGATTGCTACAAAACCTTCTTGTCTAACGGTCTAAACTTCCCATGCTCGCGCTTCCGGGACGGGGTAAAGCAATTTTAACTCCGTCAGAGATGAGCAGACCTCTTGTAAAGGAAAGTCAAAGATAAATGGCAATCTTTGTGGAACGAAAGCCCAGTGAGTAAATTAAAAATTATTAAAATAGGATGTCAAGCCCTGGGGTACCTCCAGGCGTAAGTGCCGTAGAGAGGAAGTTGTACTTAGTAGGCTGAGAATAGGTCACACGAGGCTCACCCACTCCTATCTTATTTCAAAAGAAACGCTTCCAAACTGCCTGTATTGCAGTAAAAATTTAACAATAAGCCATGTTTTCCAACGATGCCCATATTTTACACCACACCTCAATAGCTTAGGACTAAACCGAGATAAAACCCTCACAAACCTCAAAAACCCTTGGAGACGTGATAAGGCAATAGAATTGGTGTTTCAGTTTTGAAATTTATTGATAAAAATATAACTTGATCGGAAGGAAAAAAAATATATATATAACAAAATAAAATAATAAATAATCAAAATTTAACGAATATTAGCAAAATTAAATAAAATATAAATGGCGTTGATGACCAATGAAGTTTGGCGCTACAAAACAAACAAACAAGCAAACTTCTCATTCCCTAAAAAAAAATATTATACACTACGATAATCAGACCAAATTGGACATATGGAATTGAGCTCTGGGGCTCCACCAAACCATCAAATTCCTCCCGCATCCAATCCTTACAATCCAAAATCCTACGTAAAATCCTTGATGATCCTTATATTATATTATATATTATATATTATATCCTTACGTTACAAATAAACTCATCCACAAAGACCTTAACATCCCATTCGTTGCAGATTTGGCACAAAACAGATATGTGTCTTTTCATTCCAAACTCCTTTCCCATCCTAACATCAATCCCTGGTAATCTTCCGAGGCGTCTGAAAAGAAGATGGCCTCGGAACCTTCTAATTTAAATTAATGCTTGAAGTACCACCAACGGGTGGTTACTTCCCAAGATTTTCAAGTGTAAATGGAACATTCTACATATTTACTTATTATATTTATTATTTATATAGTTGTAAATTACATTAAAAAATATATTAAAAAAAATAATAATAATTTTTCGACTAAAATACACGTTTACTATCATAGTCTGCTGTGTCTAAATGACCAAGTCTCTTAAAATGATCTATGAGCACAACCTAACTCAAAAACGAATCGTACGAAACTTTTTTTTTCAAAAACGAAAAAAAATTTTTGATTACTTTAATGAAAATTATGTAGAATTACTAGCCTATATTGATGAGTCTGCCAAGTACAGGTAGGGGGAATAAAAATGGCAGCTATTTCAAAGTAGTAGTTTTTATGATATTTTCAAAACTTTTATCCAGAAAACTAGAATTAAATTTTTTTAAAGGTTTTACTATATATATCTATACATTATAGTACATTTAACTAGCTTTGATTTGAGTGTTGGTAAAAATTTTTACGTTCTATGGTTCCTGAGATCTATTTATTCATAAATTAAAATTTGTTTTTGTATTTTTTTGGTTTTTTTGTGAATATAATATCGTCTTCTGGAATCACTAATATGATTCCTTGATCTTGGGAAAGATACAAATCGATTGGTATATAATAACAATATAAAATAATATATTCTTTGAGCTTCGTCTAAATAAATTCTTAACTTTTTTTTTTTACCGAAAATATAAACAGAAACTAATATGGGTACAAAATTATCATCATTGTCAGTATAATGATTGTTGGCATTCAGGAAATTAGGTTTAAACAATTTTTTTTATATAATTGAGTAGCTAAAGGGTGTTTTTTTGAGCCCAATAGAACTTGAAATTGTAAAAAATAACACAAAAAATTAAATTGTAATCAAAATTTTTTTTTTATTCGAAAGATCAATACGTGACATTAACATTTGAAAATGATTTCGGGCATATGGGCACCGCGGCTGTTCTTGACGAAGCGCATTCTGTAAAATTGTGTTCAGCGATGAGGCGCCTTTTTGGCTTAACGGGTTTGTTAATAAGCAAAATTGCCGCATATGGTCGTGCGATTTGACACCTCTCGATTATTTCCTGTGGGGCTACGTGAAGTCACTGGTTTATGCTGATAAACCAGCAACAATTGACGCCTTGGAGGCCAGCATTGTTCGTGTTGCCCAAAATTGGACGTCCAGAATGCGCTTCGTCAAGAACAGCCGCGGTGCCCATATGCCCGAAATCATTTTCAAATGTTAATGTCACGTATTGATCTTTCGAATAAAAAAAAAATTTTGATTACAATTTAATTTTTTGTGTTATTTTTTACAATTTCAAGTTTTATCGGGCTCAAAAAAACACCCTATATATAGCTAGCTGGCTCACAGTAATCATTTAGTAGGTAAAAATAAAGTTAATGATGTAATATTGATGACCATCTGATAGGAATGAGAATGACTGACCTATCCTAAATGACTTCCTGGTTCTTCTGGGATATTAGTCACTCGATTAGTTCAGTCATCGAACACATGTAGATTGTGGCAGTCTCATAAATTACTCCTGTCACTATATCGATAAATATACATAGTTTAAATGAAATTACTTCATGTATCACTTCAACTACGAGGTTGTAAACTGGGAAAGTAAATCCTGAAGCGTAGGTTTAGGAAAACAGGTCTTCCTCCTTGGTTACCCAACGATTTGGACAAGAGGTAGTATAGAAACCACTTACCGGAGTCCTCACAGCGGCTAAATAGGCAAAAAGTCTGTCGAAACGAGAAAGGGCCTGTGGCAACGACCAAAATATTTTCGGGGAAGAGTGAAAGCTTTATTGCTGAAACAGTATGGGAGGGAGGGGAGGGGGTATAACGGAACAGCTACGAAATGACGGGTCTTGTGGACTACCTCAACCCTGTCCTACTGCCGTACTATAAGCATTTGTTTGCTTACTTATAGTACTATTAACTATCTGCGCATGCGTGAAAACAAAATGCCACATGTAAACGTCGACAGTTGACAATCGGACTTCTACATAGTTTACTAGCAGACCCGGCAATGCTTTGCAATTGCTAGATTTGGGAACGTGGATAGATTAATAGAATAAAATTGAAAGTGTTTTATAACTTAATACATTTAGTTAGATTAATGATTTAATTAAATTGGCGAATAACATTATATAAGAAAAATATATGGCAAAAAAGAGTACCTCAAGTAACCCGAATTTTCGAATAAATAAATCATAAATTAAAACTTTAAGGCTAATATTTTTGTCTTACATTGGTTTTAGATTTCAATTTTGAAAAATGAAAAAAAAAAAAAAAAACTCCAACATGACTTAACCAATCTACACCAAACTTGGCAGTGGTTTAAGGCTCTACAATGTGGATACACCACCATAAACTGGATCTAATTAAACAGATTACAACTGGAGATATGAAATGAAACGTTTAAATAATTTTTCTTTATTTGAAAACAATATTTCGCTCTCATAACGGCTTCAAATTTGGTTAGTGGTATTATATGTAAAAATAACATAACATTATGGTTAAAACATTAAGGTTTCTAACAGTTGTATTAATGTAGGAATTGTATAAAATGCATACAAGTTATAAAATATTATTAGAACAGTATTCACCGGTAGAAAAAAAAAAAATCAATTTTAATTTTTATCATATTTAAGGTTGCCATATGACGCTATCAGCGAATATGATTTTCTTATTCCAAAAAAAAATTCCGACAGTACTTGAATTCTGTTATTTTTTAAAATAATATAAATATATATTCATCAAGTAAATTTGCTGTAAGTGATATAATGGCATGATACAAACTTGTGGAGAATCTACCCATTGATAGAACTCCAAAAAAAATTTTAAAGGAGAAGATCTCGAGACCATCCTCTTTTCAGACGCCTAGGAGAATTATTAGGTTATGAAGGAGAAACCAGGCTGGAAACTAGTTGGTTTAGGTGTTAGGGAAGTTTATCATGGAAGAATTGATCCTGATGGATGATTTGATCTGTAACAAAGTAAGAAACATTAAGGATTTTGGATTGTAACCATTAGATTCGAGAGGAATTCAAAGGTTTCGTGGAGCCCCGTAAGTCCAGATAGGCCTTATAACAGTCATGTAGATCAGTCTTTTGTAATGGATTGCAAGTTTAGACCATTGTATAGTAAATATTGTAATAGTCGGAATCGACGATCAATTTCTTATATTTTCAGTCTTGTATGAAGAATCCATGTCAGTCATTTGTCCAGATGTAGTCCTAAGTAACGGATCTGTTCGACAGGGATAAGAGGGGAATTATTAAAAGATATTGTAGGGGAAGAAGTCATTGGTTTACGTCGAAGGGTAAATGTGATGTGGTGGGATTTATTGGAATACTTTTCACATTTAAAAAAATAATAATTACAATCTATTCATTCTCTGTAGACGTTTTGACCTACGTAGTTGGCCATCATCAAGCCTAATGATGGGAGTGGATACTGTGTCTTGGTCATTTGAGTCTCTGTACACTCCCACCTAACGGAACTGTTCAACAGGAATAAGTGATATTATTAAATGATACTGTGAATATAAAATCGTTTAATGAAGTCAGTAATATTTTCTCATTCTACGGAAAGAGACAAATTGATTGGAATATAATAACATTGACGAAAATTTATAATTTCTGAGCTAAGCGCCAAAAATGCTTAATTTAGTTAATAATATTTTTTTTTTCGGAATAGCAAATATGCTTTCCTGGAAAATCCTGAACATTTAGCAAAACACACAATCCTGATTGTGATGAGGCTTCTGATGAACTGCATGGCACGCGCATATAATACGAAGAAACAAATATTGATATATACATTTATAATTATATATTGATATATTTTTGTTTACTGTTAGGTATTTTCTTATGAGACAAATGTTTTTATTGGTGTTAAAGCATCGTTTTTTCCCCCCATTTATTCATCAAGTTGAACTGAAAGCGAGATGAAGTTCTCTCTCAGCGCGTAAAGAAGCACTTTATTACTATCGTGATATTACTTAGACGACAGATGTCTGTCACATAGAAACGGGACTTAAGTTGCCTACAAATAATATTTCTGTTGATACCTTACAACGATCTCAAACCATGCCTTGATTTTTCTTCATTCTGTTAGGTGAGATTTTTTTTTTTAGTGTGTACAGTATTTTTCATATTTCTATTTTATTTCATTTTTACTTGTTATTATTTCTCTTTTCATTTTATGTATGATTTGTTTGTATTTCTTGTGTATTTATATTTTTCATTGCCCCTCTTAATTTATTCTGTTTATTTTAAAATCCTTTTATATATTTTTTACATAATTTTTAAGCATAATATAGTTAAATTTGATTTCATGTTATCTTATTCTCTTACTATGTTCCTTAAATTTAGTTGTTTGTATCTTTTCTAGCCCTGGTGAATACTTGAAACGTGGATGCGAAAAGTTGTATTATATTATAGTTGAATTACCGTTTGAGTTGTTTTGATCCTGTCATTTTAGTGATTAATTACTAATACATATCAGACAACTAATTTCGTTTACGCTTGATGTTTTGTTTTAAGTATTTTATTCCAAAAATTATCATTTGCTTACATACTTCTTACATTCAAGGTAAATGATGTGCCGTGTAGGATTTTTTTAAAAATATTTCAGAACCTCTTAATCTGAAGGATAGTAGAGAAATAGGAACACACACGTATGAATACATGTGTGAACTTCTGATATAGCTTCTTGTACTGTAGCGAGAGTTACATTTTAAGTAGTTTATATAGTTGTGTGATGGGCTGAATTTTCAAGGGATAGTACTAAAGTGTTAGGGCACACTTGAGTATTGCCCTATAAAAAAAAATTAACACTCCCTAACCTAAATATGCGTGTGACTGTTGCACACGTATTATGTTTGTTCTTCCACCTTATTGGAGTCGAAGATAGTGTGAGTGTTGTGAACAGCAGGTTTATGTTACTTTTCAGCGAGTCGAAGAACTTGATGTACCTCAGTTTCATAAAGTCGGACACAGTCAGCAGTTCAAAGAACTCGTGAAGTTGTTCATGTTTCATCTTCTTCAGTGATGTGGACCTCACCATCTTCCGCAGCACTGCGTCCTGAACCTGTGGAAGATGGCTTGCGTTCTGTCCCGAAGACGAGATATGAGCAGCGCTCCGTTTAAATGTCTTTGGATGCTTTTATATAACTTATTCTTCGTAACCTCTACTTCTGAAATGTATAGTTTTTTTTTTGTTTCAGAAACAATCTGTCTGCCACCATCGTAGCTGCTTAATCCGTCGAAGACGGATTCCATTGGTATGTCCTTCGAGAAGGGTAAGAAGAGCAGACTACTCCAGGAGTTCGTTGTGGATGGTGAGGATCGGAAACTCTCTAAGAGGATCCTCTACCTCGGCGTGACTCTCGACAGACATCTCACCTTCTCCAGTCACGTCACGAAGAGACTTAAGCTGGCTCGACAGAAGTCATATAGACTCTATCACCTGCTCACCTCACAGCAGATCTTGCTCCGCCTCAAGCTGAAGATCCACAAGGCCATCATACGCCCAACCCTGCTCTATGGCGCACCAACTATGCGGCACCTCTACCGGACAACGTTAACCAAACTACCGAGCTTCCATAATTCCCTCCTTCGGCGAATAGTCAAAGGAACCACACTCCAACGGGCAAATATTCCAACACTTACCACTAACGTGCGCATCGTAATAATATTTGTTATTACGATGATATGTCTATAATAATATACACGTAATTTTTTTTTCGTGGCACACATACATTTATAAAATGGCTCTGGTATATTTTAGTCCAAATTTAGAAGAAAGTTAGCGAACAATGTTGTAATTGTTCCTTCCCATTACAACAGCTTGGGCCTGCATACACACTACAGCAAGAGCACTAACTTCAACAGTATAATCAGAGTTGTGCAAAAAGTAATTGGAAATACAATTAATTTCTAATCACAGTAATTAGAAATTAGGAAACGAAATTACAATTTCTATTAGTAATTTTAACTACTCGACGAAACTGCTATTATAATAATGGCCCGAACTAGTCAAACCAAAGTAATTGCAATTAAATTTTACTGTCATAAATCATATTAATTATTTTTTACCTTTAATTCGATTTCTTTCCTTTTTCTATTATTTTTTCACAATACTTTTTTTAAATTATCTTTTTCCAAAAATTATCAGTTCTGTTCTGCATACTTCAATTGCGTAATTATTAATCAAAATACATAAGGCACCACATATTTGTAATCTGAGAGCCCCGGTACGTTTCTTACGACTTGGAGTCCTTTATTGCATGTTTATAGTTATATAAAATAAATTAGAACCATTAAATGTAATTAGGTAATTTATAACTGTACAAAGTTTAGTCTCTGGAGGGGAAACTAAAGGAGAGAATATCATATCCACTACTTTTGCTAACGAATCTATAAACCTTTCTTCCTGGATTACCCTTTATTCCGAATAAGACTTATCTTGAGAAAAATTAATTTTCTGAACGCACTTAGTTTTTAACAACGCTTTTTTTTTCCTACACGGCAGAAATTTTACGCAGGCAAAAAAATGACAATTTTCGGAAAAATATATTTTAAAAAATATATATCAAATATAAAAGAAAGTCGTTGACTGAATCATATTAAATTAGATAACTAAAACGAAGATGGTTCAGACGAGATCAAAATAACTCAAATAGTAAATAAATTATTTGATATGAGCGAACATTTCGCACCCATGGTGCAGGGATTCTTCTGGACATACAAATATCAAAATTTAAGGCAGAGAGTAAGATGATGAGATAAAAGTAAACTATTGTGGTTAAAAATTATGTAAAATATATAAAAATTTATTTGAAGGTAAAAAAAGTAAATTAAATGACATCAAATAGGATGAATAATAAAAGTATAAGTACACAAGAAAAAAAAATCAGATAGGGGAAATAATAACAAATAAAAAATTGATAATAGAGAAATATAAAAAAACAAGAAAAACAGCTCACTAAAAATTGGAAATAAGGTAAATAACAATAAATTAAAGGTCAAGAAACAAGAAAAACAAAGAACGAAAAAGGAAATCCAACTAACAGAATGAAGCAATGCCAAATAGTGCCAAAAAGGCGTTATCTCACCCCAATTTTTTATTACTTTATTGAAAACTATGTATAATTAATAGTCAAAATTGATGAGTCTGCCAAGTATAGGTTGGGGGAATAGAAAATGGCGGCTGTTTCAAACTTAGAAAATAATTTATTTTTCATTCGGTGCTCTATATCTTAAAAACTACCAACAACACTAGAAAATATAAAAGAACATTATTTAAAGAAGAGTAAATTTGCTAAAATATTAGCCCTAATAGAGCTATTTACATCCATTAGTTCTGGAGATATAGCTTTTTAAAAAGCAAAATTTCTTAAAAATCTGCTGAAAGATTAGTAGTTGGTTAATTTATTTTAAGAAATCTATATCTCAGGAACTATTTGACATACAGATGTCTATTAGCATTAAAATTAAAGCTGGTATAATGGAATATAAATTATTTATGACCTTTACCTTCGTAGCAATAGTAGTTTTCTTGATATTTGCTAAAATAAATTGATTTATAGTTGTTCAGACAATAAATTTGATTTATGAAAAACTTTATTTCAAAAACCATTTGACGTACCGATGTCTGTCAGCGCTCAAATAAAAGCCAGTTAAATTTACTATAAAATAATTAATAATGTTTATCTTTGAAGGACTAGTTGTTTTTATGATATTTGACAAAATAACCTCACAAAATGTTAATTTCTAGTTGTTCGTACAAAATGTTGGATTTTGAACATATATATCTCTAGATACATATGTCTGCCAACACTCAAAATAAAGGAAATTTAACTTACTATAAGGTAATTTATGACACTTATCTTTGTAGGGGTAGTAGTTTTTATGATATTCACATATAAATATAAATTTGGCAAATTTGGTCAATGGTCTGAACAACTATAAATCAATTTATATCAGCAAATATCATGAAAACTACTACTCCTACGAAGATAAACATCATAAACTACTTTTGTAGCTCATTAAACTAGCTTTGATTTGAGTGCTAATAGACTCTGTACGTCAAATGGTTTTTGAGATATAGATTTTTCAAAATAAATTCACTAACTACTGATCTTTCAGTACGTCGCATACATTTTTATGAAATGTTGCTTTTTAAAAAGCTATATCTCGAGAACTATTTAACGTAAATAACTCTTTTAGGGCCCATATTTTAGCAAATTTGCTCATCTTTAAGTAACGTTCTCTTAGGTTTTCTAGTGTTGTTCCTACTTTTTAAGTTATAGAGCTCCGAATGAAAAATTACATTTTTTTATTGCTTTCAAAAAGCCGCCATTTTTTATTCCTCCTACCTATACTTGGCTGACTCATAAATTTTTACTATTAATTATACATAGTTTTCATCAAAGTAATCAAAAATTGGGGTGAGATAACTGCCTTTTTTCACCTCTTGGGCTCTTGTACTAAAAAAATGGCTTGAGGCGGTTGAAAGATATTAACAATGCACGAACGTGGGGAACGGTTGACAAATGATCCCTCATTCAAAATTGATTCACTATTTTAAACTTATTTGAAGTGCCTTCAAACTTCAAATGAGCGAGTCGTTGTTTAATTTTTGGTATGGAATAGGTGCTATTAAGTGTAAACCTTTAAACTCATGAAGGTAATGGACATAAGTCAACTAAATTCTAATTTTTAAAAACATCGTCAAAATCGAATAATGGTTCGATCGGTTATGCCCTAATACACATTTAACAGCACACAGAGAGACATATAGACGTGGGACTATGTACTATGTGGAAATATGTATAACATAAAACGCGAGAGAAATTTTTGATTTCAGGACACATTTTTTTCTTTCTTCACATGAAACAAAATCTTTGGTTTCGAGGAAGCCAAATTAACTTACTATTTAGTTACAAACAACAAACTAAAAAAAACAAAAAAAAAAAAAACTCAAAATACATAGAAGTGGGACAGGCTAGATAAAGTGGCAGTAGATCTAAAAGATATTTTTAGGACAGAAGAAAAAACAAAAGAAAATACCAACAATCCGTGTCATCACAGTCGACATTCTTCATAAAAGGTAAGCAGGAGTGGCACAATCTTGGGCCATCATGTAACAGGGCTCTTTACCTTGGAGTTACGTACAAGAAGATCTATTACTGTTGTTAAGAAAGCAGTACTTTGGGGGATCTTGTATAATCTAATGCTGGGGATAGTGGAGAGGTTAAATATCTCTTCTCCTAACATTAAGGTCATAGAGGTTGTAACACAATACCGCTTAGTACTTTAAGGTTAACATTTCAATTACTCAATACAATATGCTATTTGATTATGTGTGTGTGGTTATATACCTATAAAGAATATTACAATATGCACGTTCAGCCCGATTAATAATAATAATTTTTGGGATTCGATTGCCACAAAAGAAATTTGGCGTGCAACACACAACTTTCGCTTACCATCCTGGAAGGGAAACATTTACAAAAAATAAATATTGCTAAAATAATTTCTATTTTAGGGTTCTCCTGAAAATAACGAATATAAAATTTGTTCCGACCAAGAACAGTCTAACAAAGTATATAAAAAAAAAAAGTTAAAATATGTACAGCTATAACCCAGAAGGGTCAGGGGCTCAGTACTTCAAAAAGAAATACTGTTACTAACCCAACGGTTGTGCAAGGAGGTGAATTGGTCAGAATCATGCTCGACCGCCAGAATTTTACCCAATTAAGAGTACTTAATTGATGAGGCTTGATGGACACCAGGATGGCTCCAGAACCCACAAGATTGACTGACGGTTACAGTGTAAAAGAAAACAATTTTCTGCCAACCCAGATACGAACCCGAGCCCTTGGAGTTTGTAGCATCGTGCCGTACCACGCTTCCACCGCGCGACCGTGAGAGATCGAATACCGATTTTCCCTTCTATAAACTGCTCATTTCTCTATTTTATCCTTTAGTTAATCGCTAAATTATTTGACAGTTCATGGTTATACATGTTTTGTAAGGAGACATCTCGAGTGGTGGTTAATAGAGGTATCAAAATAGTAGAAGAAAAATATTTATTTGTCATTCATACTAAAACTGAGTTGTCATCTTTGTTTCAATCTGACAGCCCTGACGATGTCCTGCGAAGAGGGGCAAAACGTTGGTTAACAATGAA
Organism: Halyomorpha halys; assembly: GCF_000696795.3. Classification (NCBI taxonomy): domain Eukaryota; kingdom Metazoa; phylum Arthropoda; class Insecta; order Hemiptera; family Pentatomidae; genus Halyomorpha; species Halyomorpha halys. The sequence goes on along the minus strand of NW_027116742.1, from coordinate 353,230 downwards.
TTGTTTTCTTTTACTATTTTGATACCTATATTGACCGCCACTCGGACTATTTTCTAATAAACGTCATTTTGTAATTAATATTCACAAACACATCTATACCATTTTGTAAGATTAGGTTTTATAGGTGAATTCCCGACGAAAACTAGGATTAGAAATTTTGCACGATTGTAATACTTTACCTTACTACATATTCCATATATAGGAAAGTAAAAGTGAAAAAAAACTTATAGTAGTAGAGTTTAAATGAAAATAAATCAAACAAATAAAATAGTAAAAGATGCGTTAGTTTTAATAATGTATTATTAAATGACTCAATCACTTATTTTGACATACAAAAAAAATTAACTTTGAGTCGTTTTTAAAAAAAAAAATATGATGAAAAAAATTTGGATATATAATCTATTCTATAAAATGGTACTTTATGGCTTATTATTATACTTATTGTGGCGGTTTATTTGATGCCATTGAAAACAAACCTCTTCCTTTTCCCGTCTTAAATATGCAATTTCAGTTTTTATTACGGCGTTTCGTTTTCGAGCTAGGCTGACCACATACACACTAACCATTGTTCTAGACTTGATTGTTTGAACTCAGGGGACACTAAATTTAAATTTTTAAATTTAAATTTAATATTTAAATTTAAATTTAAATTTTAAATGTAAATTTTAGTCAAAAATATGAATTCGAAATTTTGCACGATCCCAGTAGTTTCCCTTAATATATAATCCATATATAGATAAGTTAAAATAAAAATAATTATTAAAATCTATATCTCTGTTCTGGAAATAATCATATGTAGTCTCATCACAGACCTATTTTTGTTTTTTTAAAACTACGTATTGGCAATAAACTCCTTTCCTATGTGCTGAGGAATTAATTTTGAACTAACTCGATATATAATAAAGTATATATTATAGAGATATTATGTTCTATATATAATATAGAAGATATATAATATAATATATAATTAGTGGGAAGATATTTATTTTAATAGATTGAAGGCAAATATCTTAGTAGAAAAACTCTGTCATTGCATTGAAGTTTTGGAATCTTTTTAGTAGAATCATATGTCGACATATTGTTTGGTAAAACTCGCATTAAAGGAAAATGCAACTCAAGTTGCATAAAATATTCCAAAAAATATTTTAATATAATAGCTAATTAATTTTTATTAATATATTCTTGTTTGAGAGTGGTTTAGTTTATATAAAAACAAATTTGATCCTTTTTTCTCAACTTTATCCTTTTTAAAACCTTCCAACGTTTCGACCCTCAGGTCATTCTCAAGGATACCTTTACTTTGTTGTCATTTTCTCTTTTAAAATTCTTAAAAATGCCGGCTAATTGCCTTTGTTCCATCTATAACTTCTTCTATATAATTCTTTCTTAAATTTAAAACTTGTACTAACCACTTCTCTTCTTTCTTTCATTTACATTTGCAAACCTTAAAA
>NW_027116742.1:350303-351729 GCF_000696795.3 Halyomorpha halys | reverse complement strand
TGATATTATGACATGATAAAAACATGTGGAGAATCTACCCATTGATAGAACTCCAAAAACATTTCTAAAGGAGAAGATCTCGAGGTCATCTTCTTTTCAGGAAGGTGATCTAGGAGGATTATTAAGTTGTGAAGGAGAAGCCAGGTTAGAAACGAGTTGGTTTGTGTGATTGGGAAGTTTATTGTGGAAGGCTTGGTATCTGGTTCTGGCCAAATCGGCAATATATGGAACATTGAGGTCCTGATGGATGATTTGATTTGTGACAAAGGAAGGAGCATTAAGGATTTTGGACTGTAAAGATTGGATTCGAGAGGAATTAGAAAGTTTAGTGGAGCCCCATAGCTCAACTCAGGATGTCCAAATAGGCCTAGTCATGTAGATCAGTCTTTTGTAATGGATTGGAAGTTTGGACCGTTTGTCTAGTAAATGTTGTAATATTTGGAATCGACGAGCAGTTTCCTGACTTTTCAGTCTTGTATGAGGATTCCATGTCAGTCGTTTGTCCAGATTTAGTCCTAAGTAACGGATCTGTTCAACAGGAATGAGTGGGGTATTATTAAAAGATACTGTAGGGCAAGACGAAGGTTTACGACGAAGGGTAAATATGATTTATTGGAGTTTATTTTAATCCTCCAGTTTTGGCACCATTCTTCGAGGGTGTTGATGTGCGATCGGATGGATTGGGATACAATGGAAGGGTCATTATTCACTGTCAATAGGCATGTGTCATCGGCATACGTAGCGAGAATAGTGTTAGGATGGGTTGGGATGTCAGCTGAAAAAACTGTATAAAGGATAGGACCAAAGATACTACCCTGAGGTACACCAGCAGACTGAGGAAACAGGAATGAATAAGCGCTGTTGTGATTTACTTGAAATAACCTGTCTGAGAGATAAGAACGGATAATGAGATAATATGTAGGGGGTAGGAATTTACGGATCTTGTATAGCAGTCCTGGGTGCCAGACTCGATCAAAATCAATAGACATTTTTAAGTAATGTTTTAATTGTAATAGTTATTAATCTTAAATTGTATAATTATTATAAAACTAATTAATTAATTAAAACTAATTATTATAAAACTACATATACATAGTATTATGTATATGTAGTTTTATAATAATTAGTTGAAGAAATTATGGGTTCTAAATCTTTTTTTTTTTCATTGGAGGGCATGACTATTTAAACAATAAATTTTCGAAACGTCGTCAAAATTTTATTTTTGACTGATCCTCAAGATCATATATATATATATTTTAAAAAGTAGTTTCTATCAAATGAGCTAAAACATCTTTAACGTGAATTGTTTTTTTTATTATTTATTTATTGACATTTACAACTGTATATAAAATACAACAAGCAAATTTGATGTAAGATAATAATGATATGCTACAGCATGTAGAGAAGTAGTACAACTCCAGTAGTA
>NW_027116742.1:347542-348553 GCF_000696795.3 Halyomorpha halys | reverse complement strand
AGTTTATAATGGAAGGAGTGATATCTGGTTCGGGCTAGATCGGTTACATAGGGAACATTAAGGTCTTTATGTATGATTTTATTTGTGGCAAAGTAAGAAGCATTGAGGATTTTATGAAGGATTTTGGATTGTAAGGATTGAATACGAGAGGAATTTGAAGGTTTAGTGGAGCCCTAAAGCTCAACTCCATATGTCCAGATTGGCCTTATTACAATCATGTAGATCAGTCTTTTGTAATGTGTTGGAAGTTTAGACTGTTTGTCCAGTAAGTGCTGTAATAGTCGAAATCGACATGCAGTTTCCTGTCTTTTCAGTCTGGTGTTAGGATTCCAGGTTAATCGTTTGTCTAAATGTAGTCCAAGGTAGCGGATCTGTTTAACAGGGGTGAGTAACATCATTAAATGAAACTATATGGCTGTCAGTAGGTTTATGACGAAGGGTAAAGGTGATTTGATGGGATTTTGTGGAATTTATCTTAATCCTCCAATTACAACACCAATCTTCGAGGGTTGTGATATGGGATTGGAGATTTTTGGATACAATTAATGGGTTATTATTAACAGCGAGCACACATGTGTCATCGGCATACGTGGTGAGGATAGTGTTAGGATTGGTTGGGATGTCAGCTGTAAAAACTCTATAAAGGATAGGACCAAGGATACTACCCTGAGGTACACTAGCAGACTGAGGAAACAGAAATGAATAAGCGCTGTTGTGATTTACTTGAAATAACCTGTCTGAGAGATAAGAACGATACTACCCTGAGGAAGACAATTAATGAAAAAGAAAATAACAACTGACAAAAAAATGAATATAAAATACAGTACACACTAAAAAATAAAAATAGTTAATAAGAGTAAAATCAATAATAAAGGAAGATAATCAACAGGAAAGGAAACAATTATTTCAAACTGCATTTGACGTACGTTTCAGTGTACTGTTACGGTTGTCATGGTGAAATAAATTTACTGACTAGATTTGTGCAGACAAGAGGTGTTACGGTTGTCATGG
>NW_027116742.1:343503-347492 GCF_000696795.3 Halyomorpha halys | reverse complement strand
TAAAGGTATCCTTGAAAATGACCTGAGGGTCGAAACGTTGGAAGGTTTTGAAAAGAATAAAGTTGTGAAAAAAGGATCAAATTTGTTTTTAAATAATACCTAAATTATTTAGGCGTTATATTAAAATATTGTTTTTGGAATTAATCGATTGAAGCAAAGATTATAATCTTGCAATTTTTATAATAATAATAGTAATAATTAGGCACGATACCTCAGGGAAGGAATCCTTAAATTTCAAGATGAGTAGAGACTCTAGAAAACTTACCTGCAAAAAGTAAAACAAATATATATTAATTAGCTCAAATCATTAATATATAAGGAAATATATGGACTATATAAAAAAAAACATATTTTATTAAACAGTTTAATTGTTAGAATACTGGCTCACTACCAGTGATGTAGTGAGAGGGATGCGCTGGGATCTTTTAAGCTCTGAGGGGATAGAGTGGGATCAGGGATCCTCAGGTCGATTGTGTAAATATTGTATATAAGACTGTAAATGTGACTAGAGGTTATATTATTTTATTTATTTATTTTTTCATACAAATACTTTGATTATGATCATTTTTTTTATCCTTCTGTTTGTATATATTTTAAGAGAGAGTTTTTTTTTTTTTAATTTATTCATTTATTTTTATTCTTATTTTATTTTATATTAGTATGAATGTGATCATTCATCACTGTTACCTATTTCCCACAACTGTGTGGCAGATTTAATATCTATCAATAAATAAAAAGTATTTTTTAAAAAAAATGTTAGAATATAGGAAGATTCCAAACACAATGACTTCATTCCTTAAAATACTGACAAACAATACGACGTGCCAATCTTTTGCCAATGATACATCATCCGGTAATTTCACATATTTCTAAAAAAAAAAAAAAAAAAACGCATTGCATCGCAAGTTTAGCGATTAACAATGACACATAACTGATATTGTCTCTAAATTGAATTTATTTAAATATTGATTAACCAAAAGATCGAATTAGTCAGGCTGGCAAAAATTTCGACCGTTTATAAGTTACGGATTAACCTGGTAATAGTACAAAAGCCGGGAGAGAAAACGGCAGTTATTTCAGCCCAACTTTTAATTAATTTTATGAAAACTATGTATGATTAGTAGTAAAAATTCATGATTGTGCCAAGTATTGGTAGTTTGTGACGTTTATCTTCATAGGAGTAGTAGTTTTTATGATACTTTCTAAACTAAATTCATAAAATGTTTATATCTAGATATTAGGATAAAATATTTTAAAATATCATAAAAACTACTGCTCCTACGAAGATAAATGTTATAAACTATTTTACAGTACATATAACTAACTTTAATTTAAGTGCTGGCAGATATCTGTCGCCTTACGGTTCCTTAGATAATTTTTTCACAAATTAATTGTTTTGTCCGAACAACTAGAAATAAATATTAGGTGAATTTATTTTATCAAATATCATAAAAAATAATTGGAGAAGTTTGTCGGTGGGTGCGGTCAGCAAAGAACAACATAAATGAACAAAACCATATTTGTTTATTTTATGCCGACGTTTCGACCTGAGTTTCAGGTCTTCATCAGAGGTTGTGGCGTAGAAGGAATCAGTTGCAGGCCTTCCTTGTACGCCACAACCCCTGATGAAGACCTGAAACTCAGGTCGAAACGTCGGCATAAAATAAATAAATATGGTTTTGTTTATTTATGTTTTCCTTTGCTGACCGCACACCCCTGACAAACTTCTCCAATCATTAATCTACGGTCAACTATCTACACCTCATCATAAAAAATAGTACTCCTAAGATAAAATATTATAAACAACCCTTGTATTACATTAAATTAGCTTTAATTTGTGCCTTTTAGAACACTAAAAGACATCTGTTCATCTTATGGTTCCTGATATATATATTTTTTCATTTTTATTTAAAGTGCATTATGATTTGTTTGCTATGCCTTTATAAAATGTTGAAATTTTAAAAAGTATATCTTGTGAACTATTGAACATAGGACTCATATTTTAGGAAATTTACTCTTCTTTAAATAATTTGCTCTTAGGTTTTCTAGTGTTGTTGGTAGTTTTTAAGGCATAGAGCACCGATTGAAAAATTAATTATTTTTTTAAGGCTTTGAAATAAAAGCCATTTTTTATTCCCCCTACCTATACTTGGCAGACTCATAAGTTTTGACTAATAATTATACATATTTTTCAACTGCCTTTTTTTTATTCCCGGCTCTTGTATTATAATGAATTGCCCAAATTCTCGAGTAGAGAGAAAGTTATGAACAAAATTTAGTGTTTTTGGTTTGAAGCACAAGAAAGTATAAGGTTTTGTTATTGTGCACTAATCGAGTCGTTTCTTTTCGAAGAATAAAAAAAACGTATTACTGATCCTATTAACCTATATTATTTGTACGAAAGAATTATAAAAACGAAAAAAACCAAACCTTAATAATAAAATATTTCTAAATGTTTAATTTTAACTACATATAATTATTTATAATAAACTATCAATCGTGTTTATTAAATCTATATACATCCTCAAACAGCAATAGTGAGGCATTGCCGGTTTTTTTTTTTTTTTTTTTTTTTTTTTAAAGTGCACTAAACACTGATTTGTTTGCTACGCCTTTATAAAATGTTGCAATTTTAAAAAGTATATCTCGCGAACTATTGAATATAAATAGCTATATTAGGACTCATATTTTAGGAAATTTACTCTTCTTTAAATAATGTTCTCTTAGGTTTTCTAGTGTTGTTGGTAGTTTTTAAGATATAGAGCTCCGAATGAAAAATAAATTATTTTCAAAGTTTTGAAACAGCCGCCATTTTTTATTCCCTATACCTATACTTGGCAGACTCATCAATTTTGACTATTAATTATACATAGTTTTCAATAAAGTAATCAAAAATTGGGGTGAGATAACTGCCTCTTTTTCTTCCCGGCACTTGTACTAATACCTTCATTCTGTAAGATGGATTTCCTTTTTCGTTATTTATTTTTCTTGTTTCTTGGCCTTTAATTTATTGTTATTTATCTTATTTCCAATATTTAGTGTGCACTGATTTTTTAATATATATTTCTCTTTTACATATTTTTTATTTGTTAATATTTCCCACATCTGATTTTTATTTTCTTGTGTACTTATACTTTTCATTATTCATCCTATTTGATGTCCTTTAATTTGCTTTTTTTACCTTTAAAATTTTTATATATTTTACATAATTTTTAACCACAAAAAGTTTACTTTTATCTCATCCTCAATGTTGACTAGTAATTAAAAAAATAGGGTGACATAACTGCCTTTTTTCTATTCTTAGGGTCGTGTACTATTATATTAAGGGCTAAGAATTATTTTCCTGTTGAAGCCATATATTAGATAATACATTTTTTATGTCGTCTGAATAGTTTTACTATTTGAAATCACAATTTGAAAGTTTACGCTTCATACACTCATTAACTACAAATTAATTCTCATGAAAAATTACTCGAGAAATTTCAGGTATTTAATTTACAAATTATATCATGTTCTAGAATCTACATAAAGGAAGCTTTAAGCTTTTGTTTTGAATGTTTTGTTCTGAATGGTCGCTCATTTTTTCTGGAACTCCGAGCAATTCTTGTACTTCTTTGATTTAAATTATAATTCTCATCGAATGCGGAGAGTTTATATTGTAAATAAGATACATCTCTACTATATAATTATTATATAATAATTAAATTATAATATATTAAATTATTAATATAATAATTTAAAGTCAGAAAAAAATCGTATGCCATTTAAAATATGGATGCATCCTCTTTTTGGAGACATTTCGAATTTTTTAAGTCAGAACATATTATGAAACAGGAGGTCATGATAATGGTTTATTTATTTATTTAAGTGTTTCGACCACTAGAGTCATTTACACTGAATTTACAAAGTTAGTACATTACTATTGACATATTTACAAAGTTACAAAGTGAGAAAGTTACATATAATTACAAAGTGAGAAAGTTAAAAAT
>NW_027116742.1:332407-336378 GCF_000696795.3 Halyomorpha halys | reverse complement strand
TGTTACGGTTGTCATGGTGAAATAAATTTACTGACTAGATTTGTGCAGACAAGAGGTGTTACGGTTGTCATGGGAAAAACAAAACACGAGCGATATGTTCTGACGAGTGGGTTTTGTTTTTGTGAAGGCGACAGTTTGATTTTGGAACAGGTTACAATTGTTCAATGTGAAGTGATAATAGTTTAAAGGCCCTCTGTCTTTACTGTTTGAACCGAAATAGCACCATATGAGAAGTATTTTACTTCAATAGACGGTCATTAACACTAGAAGTAGAGATATAGTGGAGTGCGTAGCAACGAATCTTCAGCACGTCCTGGACAGGAGAGTTGCGGCATTACATCATTAGAGATTACATCTCAATAATTCTGGAGTGGTGAGACGGTGACCGGAAAGGAAATATGGTACAACCTTATGTTCGGCCAGGAGTGCACCCAAGGGACTACGTGGAGTTTGAACTAAATATTATTTTGTTTTTTATTTTATATTCACTTTTATACTCTTTTGGATAATAATGAAAATATAGTTATTAAGGTTAAGCATTTAAGTTAAGGTTAAGTCAACCTATAAGTTTTAATAGTTTTATTAATGGATAATAATTCTTTTTTTTTTTCCTTTTTCATTCTCTGTATATATATTTCTTCTTATTATTAATTTTTTGTACATATAGTTCTGCAGTTCCTTTTCTGCTTTCAACTTGTTAATTTACTTTTTTTTTTCTTTTTTTTTGTTGTTGTTCACGGAATATTACGATAATTCAACAGGTGGGTAGGTAACACACCTAGGTTTTCTGTTATCTACATGTAAAGGTATTCGCTAGTGGCCATAATTAAACAATTGTTTATATTGTATTATATTTTAGCTATATTGTGGGCATAATGCTTCGGAGTTTTCGTTATTTCCAAGATAAAATAGCGTGGCGCCTAAGGAGCAATTCTTTATTGTTTTATCTTTTTTTTCCTTTTGCGATTATATTTATTTTTTTTTATTATTATTTTCCTTTAACTCACCCCCTTCTTCGCTGAGCGTGGGCTATAAACGATAAACATTTAACTAAGGATAAGTCAAAATTTGCGGTTATAGTACATCTTTTTACTTTTTCATTTATATCTACATCATTAAAGTGTTTGAATATTTTTAAGGCCCTGCAATATGGGGTGTTTCCAACAGAACACTAAACAACGACCTTCGTATCCCTTTTGTCTCAGACCTCATGGCAACCAAATTCTCGAAATTCCATTTAAACCTTTCTAATCATTCTAATGCTTTGATCCAATCCCCCAGTTGCACCAATCCTTAACAATATACCCTGCAGGTTAAAACGGCAGTGGCCTAGAAGCCTTTCGTAAAATAAAATTTTATTGCAACCTTGACCATCTTCTTATATATTATTATTTACACTTATTGTTTCTATAATAAGTTAATGTATAGTTATAATAAACTAGACTCGTGTGGGAGAAATAAAATTATTTATAAATGTATGATCTGTACATGAGTGTAAATTTTTAACAAATAAATTTAATTCAAGAGTTACATATCGTCGGATGACCCTCCACTAAGTCAGAAGTAACCAGGCTGGAGGAAAAAAAGTCATAAAATTTGAAGAAGAGGTGAATAATGGCACCATGGTACCGACACCATAAGGCAGTGGTTCGAAATTTTTTTTTTAGATATTTGTTGTACCCCTTTGGTACTTATAGGATAATAGCAGAACTCATTTGTTGAATGTAGATAAAAGGTGGAACCCCTAAATTACTATTTGATACAAATAGGGTGTAGCAAAAGTTAAGAAAGGCAACGATTTCTACCCAAACCTGTAAAAAATTGTAAAATAAATCTGGGATAGTGAGGTTCAAAACTACGTTGAGTTGATGTGAAATCTCAGTTTTCAACTTCAAGTTGTTCTTGTTGATGTCTTGGGCTTTAGGGCGTAAAACCCTGAGGTCACCAACGCCCATGTTTCGTGCTTTATAATTCTGTTTCATTTATATTTATAATTATATTTCACTTTATTTTTCTCTTTAAATAATTTCGAAAAAAAATTTAAATAATTACTTCTTTTGGTATTTTTCTATTACGTATAACAGATTTTCTGGTTTAAATCTTATTCAAAAGGCCATTCCTTTGAAAGAAAACTTAGACCATATCCACGTCCTATTCAAAAAGTCATTTTTTAAGTATTGACATTTTGGCTGTGGCTGCTAACTGATCAGATATGTATGAGTTAAACTTGTATGACCTATTCTCAATCTGGCAATGGCTACCTCCTCCCTGCGATTGGAACGGTTTGATGTGGTCCATGGTTTAGTGGTTTTTTGATAGTTCTTAATTTGCTTGGTGGGCTTTCATCCCACATGGCTTGCCAACTAGATGATATCTCATTTTTCATCTCAAGTTTTGATAACTGTTTTAGTGCGTGTTTCTATTACATAATAATAAAGATGAATCTTTAGGTCTTTATTATTGTAAACAACAATGTTCATTCTTAAAAATTAAAATAACACAATCACAATTATTATATACATAAACGTTCAGTTCTTTTCGATAACAACACACAAGTTCTTCATAATTAATTGTAATTGATCATATGGCGAGAGGTTTCAAATGAGTTTGTCACTAAAACAAATGTAAAATAATGAAACTTTAAATGAATTATAATTAAAAATAGATTTAAACGAAATATACTAAAGAAATAAAAATGTTGATAATAATTTCGACAGTGGCAAACCCATTTCAAACACTCTCTTTGCAAATGTCAAATATTGCCGCTGAAGACGTTAATCTTGGCACCACACTGTATTGAAAAATAGGTAATTATTAGTCGAAATTGATGAGTCCGTCAAGTAGGGGAAAACGTAAATTTTGACTAATAATTATACATAGTTTTCATTTAAGTATGAAAAAATTAGGATAAAATATTTTTTTTCTCCTCTTGTAATCTTGGAGTTAAAGTAAGATGAAGAGGTTAACCATAATATACCATAGCCACCGACAACAAATTAATATAGCTCTGATAAAATGTTCTGACTAAAACAACGATAGTCTTTTTATACGTGATAGGTTTTATTGTTCAAGTTATTATTTGGATTTCTGTTGTTCTTAATATAGACTACATGACATACCGAGTTCTTTCCAGGCTACGAAAATATATCAAAGCTATCCGGAGGAAGAGGACTGGATTAAATAAACAGGATTGGGAGGGCTCACACCTTGTCGTTATACTGAAATAACATAATTTCCCTGAGGAAGGGACTCTGTCATTCGAGATTTATTGAAAATAAAAATTTTATCCTGGTAAATAACAGAGGAAGTCAGCAGGGAGAGATATATCAGGATGTGGTTCCTTAAAAAAAAATGTACTTTATCAACACAATAACAGCGATCTATCCATTTGTTATAATTAGAAATTATTTGTCATATTTGAGTAATTCAATTTCAACATAAATATGTTGTTGGTATTTTTTATTTAACGATTGTAAGGAAGTTTAATAATCATAAAAGATTTTTATAAAAAAAATATACTTAGAGCATCGTAAATTATTCACTGTTATTTGACGTTTTGTTAATAAAGTTTAGTTTCATACTTGTCAGTCTTTCTTAAATAAAATTTGTGTTTTGGTATCATCTATCATAATTAACCGTTAATCAAATTTTTAGGAATTGTGCTGGTAGTTTCGATATAGATCCTCACTACTTTTACGCTCGATTTGACCTTGGAGGAAAATTTGGGAATGGTGTAAAATGGATTTATTATGAACCAGCTGTAGCCGGCCAAGAGTTGCTTTGGCCCAGTTTAATTAAACCCAAAATAAATAAATTAAATAACACAATTCAAATTAATAAGGAAAATATTTAAATGAAAAAAAAAATAATTTTTTTTTATTATTTATTTATTGTAATTTACAACTGTACAAAATAATACAACAAGTAAATATGTAGTATGTTTCATATACACTTGAAAATCTTGGGAAGGA
>NW_027116742.1:330303-332357 GCF_000696795.3 Halyomorpha halys | reverse complement strand
CTATTACAAGTTACATTACATCACAATTTACAAATTTACTATTACAATTACCATTACTATTACAAGTTACATTACATCACAATTTACAAATTTACAATTACAATTACAATTAGTTAGACTATATGTGATCATAAATGTTAATGATTTTTAAAAAGTGAAAATGTTTTGTTATTGTAGTGGGATCTTCGCTCAACATCTCCTGTAAATCTGAAGAGAATCGATGTGGTTCGTGAGCAATACATTCAGTGAGAATATGGCTAACGGCATGATAATTGTATGATAATGGTTTGTATTAAATTTTTAATAATATAGAAATCATATTTATTTTTCCTTACTTATGAGGCACCGTTGCTTTAACGACGAGTGTACTAATACTATTGTTTTACTTTTCAGTTAATTTTATATTTATTTCTTCTTAACGGACGCCTATAAATAATGGACATAATATCCTTCCCGGCTGGTGTCCGTAATGTAGAAGTTTTACTGTTTCTAAAATTTGTTTATATATTTTTTCTTTTTAATAATGCCGTTGAGTAATTCCATTCAGAGCTTATTTATAGAACATTAGTTATTATTCATAGACTGAAACAACCCACGTTCTTATGAAATACAATATTCTGCGTAAGGAAACTTAGTTATTCTAATTCTAATTTAATTTATGATACCAGACTGAAAAGACATGAAATTGCACGTCGATTTTGACTATTACAGCACTTACTAGGCAAACGGTCTAAACTTCCAACACACTACAAAAGACTGATCTACATGACTGTAATAAGGCCAATCTGGACATATGGAGTTGAGCTTTGGGACTCCACTAAACCTTCGAATTCCTCTCGTATTCAATCCTTACAATCCGAAATCCTACAACAAATAAAATCATACATAACGACCTTAATGTTCCCTATGTAACCGATCTAGCCCGAACCAGATATCACTCCTTCCATTACAAACTCTCTAACCACTCAAACCCCCTAGTTTCTAATCTTGCATCCTCTTCCGTTCCTGACAATCCTCCGAGGCGCCTGAAAAGAAGATGGCCACGAGACCAGCTAATGTAAAATGTCATTAGAGTGCTACCAATGGGTAGTTTCTCTACACGCCTGTAACACTCCAATTTAACTTAGATCAGATTTACTAAATGTATTATAATGTACAGTTCTAAATAGGAATAAATATATATAAAAAAATTTTTATGAGAATATCAAATTATCCAAGCTTCCAGAATTATGTGGAACAAGACCAGAACCACAGAAGTCGCGTTACGTGAAAGGCCAACCGCACAGACGACAAAAACCTTTCAATCGAATCCTGTGACAGCATCGGTTATGTTTCCCTTACCGCTTGATATTTACACGTAATTTGGAACAGTCTGTCTTCCCCACGAGCTTAAGAGAATATTTTTCTCATAGCAAAATGTGGTACAAACCAAAATCCCGCGGTGTAAATATTTAACGATTCCTTGAAAGGTTCTGTCCTATTGCTAGCTTCTCGGTTTCTACTCTCTCAGATTGTTCACTAAGAAAACTATTGTCCAACAATAATATAGAAACAGTTAGAAAATACCAACGCTTTAATTAAATTTATTTTTTTATGTTTTGCTAAATATAAAAATTATATATCATTGATTGATCCTGTGTAATTTATAAAAGGAAGGTCTGGGTGTGGTAAAAAAAAACTCAAATAGTAAATAAACCATTTATTGTGAACCAACGTTTCGCCCTACGTTGGAGGGCTTCATCAGGGAAAAAAATATACACAAATAGTTAAAATTAAGGTAACTAAGTAAGAGAGAAATATAACATGAAGTAAAAATAAGCTCTGTACCGTTAGAAATGATGTAAAATATTGAAATGAAATGAAAAAATAACTTTATTCTGGAACATATGTCCCCTAAGAATAAATACATTGTTCATATAGTGAGATTTTTATCTGGCGAGCGTTTACAAATTTTCAGATACTAGAATGAAATCACATTGGTATATAGTCTTTACTACTGTTTATAATGTTAATCAATACCGAGACATTTCGAATTTTTTAAGTCAGAACATATT
>NW_027116742.1:329320-330093 GCF_000696795.3 Halyomorpha halys | reverse complement strand
TTAAAAAAAAAAATTAAAAAATAATAAATAAAATTATTGACAGGGACATAAACTTACATATTTATGAGTACTATGAGCGTAGCAAAATTTTTGTAACATCAATATAAATTTTTCGACCGCTAGGGCCATTTACACTGAATTTACAAAGATAGTAGATTATAATTGACATATTCACAAAGTCACAAAGTGAGAAAATTACAAATTAACAATTACAATTACAAGTTACATTGCATTATAATTACAAATTACAAATTAACAATTACATATTTACAATTAAAATTACATATACATAAGAGATGGATCAATACCGATGCTATTCAATCATAAATTAATTGGTAACGTAGTAGAAACTATTTTGCTTAGAATTTGCTTTCTAGCAATGGTAATTTAAGGACAAACAATTATATTAAATTTCCAAGTTAAATTAACATCGGTTACATCTTAGGACTAAAACTAACAAATTTCGAATTATACATTGTCAAGCGGTATCAAGTATATTCTGCATGGTGATTTTCTTAAAACTTAGTTTAATATAATTAGATCTATTTGAGTCAACATATAATAACTCATTTAACAAACATGTATTTTTTTTTTTTTGTTTATTATTATAATTCTATTTATTTTTTCTTTAGAGGTCGTTCATAAGTAAACTTAGAACCTAAGTAAAAGTATTTCTTTATCATACATAATAGCAATTCAAATTCCAATCACCTGTAGCTTAACTCGTTTTAAATTAAATTTATATGAATTCACTTCTTATGAATAATTAAATA
>NW_027116742.1:328468-329270 GCF_000696795.3 Halyomorpha halys | reverse complement strand
AATAGTAGAGGACAGTAAGGGAGGGTATGAAGGAGGCGCTTGGAACCGATAAGAATGGCCTTCGTTTTTTTGGCATTCAGCTTCAAATCATTGTTAGACGCCCATGCGTTAAAGCTGTCAATATCTTCTGATATTGCAGAGGATCACTCAATAAATGATAGTTTAGGGAGAACCTAGAAGCCTGTGATCTCTCGGGGTTCATGTACTGTTTGAAATTCTTTGTGAAGAGTACTGCGCGAAATCCAATTTTGGTACATCAATGCAGTATCTCAAAAGAAGGGTATATCAACAAAAAAAATATAACTTTAAATATATTTTTTTCAATTCATTAAGACGTAATTATTTATTAAATAAATCAAATAGTATCCTTGTTTTGTTTCAACATTCTTTATTATATCGATAGTCCAACGTTTCGGCCAATTCGGCCATCCTCAAGAACAATCTAAACATTTAACAGCTTATTATACATTCAATTATAACAGCAACATTAATAATATAACATACCTTCAAATATAAATTCTCACCTCACATTTTTTTATTTATAATTTATTTATTGTTATTTACAACTGTATAAAAAGATATAAAACAAGTGAATTTGCTGTAAGTGGATTAACCATTGATTTGGACAAACCAACATTGATTTGGAGAAACCAAAACACACATTTGACTTCCATTTCAACTCTATTGATTTCTGGTACAAACCTAGAGTAAGGTTTATCACAGCAATATAGAATACTGTGTAATAGACATTTTTTTTGTTAATAATTTATTTATTGATATTTACAACTGTATACATATATAC
>NW_027116742.1:325273-328418 GCF_000696795.3 Halyomorpha halys | reverse complement strand
TATTTTTTTCTTTAGAGGTCGTCGATAAGTGAACTAGTGAACTTAGGTTCTCAAGTAAAAGTATTTCTTGATCATACATAATAGCAATTCAAATTGCAATCACCTGTAGCTTAACTCGTTTTAAATTAAGTTTATTTGAATCCACTTCTTATGAATAATAAAATAATTATATGTTTACATATAATTTTTTTTCAGAGCTATTTCAAAGCAGATGTTTTGCTCCTTCTATGTTAGATAGATTCACCGATTACGACTTAGAATTTTTGATAAAAAATATCAATAAAATAAGAGTATAATTGCTAATTAAAATAAATTTGGTTGAACTAGTAAATGTAAACTCAAGACTTGCCTGTTTTTGGACATAGGACAATTATAATCAGAGTTGTGCAAAAATTAGCTATAATTAAAACTAATAGCTAAAATTGCCATGGATACGATATATATTTATCAATGACTCATTCTAGAATAAGCGTCGTATCCATGGCAACTTTATCTATTAGTTTTGACTAAAGATATTTTTTCACATCTCTGATTATAATCAAGTGTAAACGTAGTTCCATGAAAGTGAAATCTAGCACAATACAGATCATCAAGCGATGAGTCTATTTCCATATGCTCTTCTAAAAAAGTCGTAAAACTTCCAATTACGGACCCTGTCAGTGAACCGGACATTGAATAGGTCAGCAGTGGCTCGAACCCCCACTACTAACTGCTCTAGCAGGAACCTGTTGGGTAAAATCGAAAGTGGTTCCCTTCCCTGTCTTTCTCATCGCACGCTACGTATTAGGGAATATCTCGTAACACTTATTTCTTGTAAATTATCATATTCAAAATGTATGTATTTTTTATATGCTATGTTTACATGATTTTGTTACAACAGTTAGTTTGTTGACTAACCAATTCTAGAAGTTAATATCAATAAAACTTATTACTAGGATAAGTAATAAAAACTAGGATTTTGTCGACTCTGAAGATATAATAATCCTTCCCATAATTCCATATTGTTTTATTGCTCAATTGCTCTATAATTAATGTTTTACTGTGAGATTTAATTTTATTATTATTATGATTAAATTTATTACGGTAATAAAAATTAATATTATTATTGTGGGAATGGGGAATTGTAAAACACTGTGTTAACTTCCGAGAACTCGGGTTCGAACTCTACTGTGGCAGATATTATTATTTTCTGTTTCACTGTAGCCATGAGTCAGCCCTGTGGGTTCAGGAGCCTTCCTAGGTTCAGCCAGGATCATTAAATGTAGTTACTCTTAATTCTGATTCGGACCAAATAACCACTAAAAACCCTACTAGGACCAAAAGTACTGTTTATTGAACACTGATTACATCCCTTGCACCCCTGATCCTTTCATGGGTTGTAGTGGATTTTTTTTTTTATACACAAAAATAGTAAAAAATAAATCACAACAATAAGTAATCAAAAAATTAAAATATGATTTTTTTTTAATAATTTATTTATTGATATTTACAACTGTATATAAAATACAACAAGCAAATTTGATGTAAGATAATAATGATATGCTACAGCATGTAGAGAAGTAGTACAACTCCAGTAGTAGTACTCTAAAAATTTTTTATAATATAAGCTTACGAGGCCATCTTCTTTTCAGGCGCCTCAGAGGATTGCCAGGAACGGAAAAGGTAACGTGAATTTAAATAGTTTTTAATTATTTATTTATTTCAAAGAAAAAAACTTACTTTTTAAACGTAAGATATATAAGTCCATGAAATAAGAAGGATAAGGGGCATATGCTTACTTCACTTCTATATCTTGGACATCGTTTCGGATTGTCCGTAATCCATTCAATCTACTCATTATGAAATCAGAAGTAATTACAACCTTTACAAGTACTGTTATATAAATTATTCACATTTTTATTAAACATATTGTGCATTATTAATAATGAATTTATAAATGTATAAAAGCCATTTATTTGTATGATTTTTATGTATTTATATTAATTATTTGAAGTCATATATCCTTCTCAATTAAAATTTCCCGATTATAAAATGTTATATTATAAAAAGATCTAAAAATTGATATTGTTGTAGCTATATTATATTAATTATGACAGTAATCTTCACAATACCTTCTACTGTCCTGGATATCCAGAAGCACTATGAATAATGCAAACTAATAAATCATTTTATAAGCGAGTAATAATTTTTTTATTTACACTTATTTTATTTTAAAAAAAAAATCACATTGTTGCTCACTGCCTGATATATTACCGATAAAATTAGTCCACAGATACAGAACGGTTTAAGACTCCAGGAATAAACAAACTGCCCTGCTTTTGTAGATCTAATTTATCAGATTTGAAGACCAGTGTGAGCATTTCTTTAAATTAAAATACTTAATTTAATTGCAGTGTATTCGGTGCAATAAAATGGTTAACATATTATAAATGATATAACGTTTTGGTTAGTTCGATACTTCGTTATTCCTGAGTAGGGTAGTGTAGGCTAATTAGAGAAAGGATACTCGAGGAACTGGTTGTTATTGACCTGCAAAGTACTCAACAAAATAACCTGCTAAGATGATTTGCAGCATTGGCTGGGGTTGAAGCCCACGCAAGCAATTCCTAAGCTCCACGGGCGGGAGGGGCCATGATGTTATAGCAGTCGTGCATCACCAGATTGAGGGCAACCAACATGGCAGGGCACTCAATGAAATGAGATTACGCCTTCAGAGGATTGGAAGCCTTCGAGGAAGGATTCAAAGGAAGAAAACGACAAGTATTATTTTATTAATAAAAATATGGTGGTTCGGGTACGGTAAAAGAATAAATCAAATAGTTGTAAAGCTGTTTAATATTAGCCAACGTATCACTAAAAAAGATATTAAAAAAAAGAATAAAATTAAAAAAATGTACAGCGAAACGTAAAATAAAAAAAAAATATTTTAGACAATTAATTTTTTTTTTAATATTTATTTATTGCTATTTACAACTGTACATTATAGTACATTTAGTAAATCTGATCTAAGTTAAATTGGAATGTTACAGGCGTATAGAGAAACTACCCATTGGTAGCACTCTAATGATATTTTACATTAGCTGGTCTCGTGGCCATCCTCTTTTCAGGCGCCACGGAGGATTTTCAGGAATGGAAGAGGATGCAA
>NW_027116742.1:317028-321483 GCF_000696795.3 Halyomorpha halys | reverse complement strand
GATATTATGCGATGATAAAAACATGTGGAGAATCTACCCATTGATAGAACTCCAAAAACATTTCTAAAGGAGAAGATCTCGAGGCCATCTTCTTTTCAGACGTCTAGGAGGATTATTAGGTAGTGAAGGAGAAGCCAGGTTAGAAATGAGTTGGTTTGGGTGGTTGGGAAGTTTATTATGGAAGGATTGGTATCTGGTTCTGGCCAAATCGGCAACATAGGGGACATTGAGGTCCTGATGGATGATTTGATTTGTGACAAAGTAAGGAGCATTAAGGATTTGAACCAAAAATAAAAATCGTTTTAATAAGTATAATAAAATAAAGTTAATTAAATAATAACATAATAATTTATATATAATATTCAGCCTTAGGAACTCGGCAAAGCATGGCATCAAAGAGATTCCAGCGGTTCTCTCCCAACCGCGCCACTGGTATTGAAAGCAAGTAGACACTGAGTGGGAGTTTGAGCTATACACGTAGCTGACTTGAGTGGAGAAGCTTGCTATTTCCAGGACTTGAACATCAATTTACAAAAGGTCTCGGGGCCAATGCTGTTTCAACCTTCGGAGAGGATTGTAATGAAATAGTTTATTATTCTGGAACTAGGTCTTTTGAGAATAATTACAAAGGCAATTTTAATTTTATAATATCATTTATTGGCCATAAAACAGTGTGGCCACACTTAACTATAACTTATATACAGAGAGAAAAATATATTTTAATGAAAAAACTAACTGAATAAGTAAAAACAAAACAAAAAGTTAATTACAAAATATCTGTACTATTATAATAATGGGTCAGAGTGGTGAAGAAAAAGGTAATGAAATAGAATGGATTTAAACGAGGAAAGGCTTAGTGACGTATGTCCATGTGAATGGAATTCCAGAGATATGCAGGACGGGTAAAAAAAGATTTATCAAACGCAGCTGTTCGGTGAGGTGGAGGGTTGATGTCAGATAAACGGGACCTGGTAGTACGGGATTGGACAGAGAATTTTAATTCCAGATTTTCTAGGTATAAGGTAGGAGGGGTGCTGAGTACCAATTACTTGGAATAAAAATGAAGCTAGGAAATACTGGCATCGGAAGGATGCCATTGTAGAAATGGTTAGATCTGGACAAGGATTGTGCTAAGGGATTTAGATGACGAATAAGGTTATAGATATCGTCAAGTTCTAGATATCGTCATAAGTGATGTTGAGTTCATGGTATAAGGTTTTGTTGGTTACGTAATATGAAACATTGACTAATATTCAAGTTTGTAGGTCCAACTGGGTTTTAGTATTGTTTTGTAGATCAATAGTTTGTTTTCAGCTGAAAGGTGAGAGTTTCTGTCCAGTAGTCCCTATAAACTGTTTGTTAAACTAATCATAGTTTAATCTTCTGGGAAATCATTCTTTTTAATTTAATAGCTATTAAATATTTAATTAAAGTCTTATTTTACCCAAAACCAGACTCTTTTGCATTAGAGATACAAACCCATGAAAACTGGAATCAAAGATGCAGTAATTGTTTGACCCTATCTATCAGATGAATTATTATTTTGAAGAAAAATAACTCTATATAAGGTAACATTGTTAGTAAAAATATCATGATCAAGCTTTGAAGTTTAAACTTAGGTTCTTAAATTAAAATTAATAAAAGGGAGATGGATAAAAATAACTCAAATAGTGATTAAACAATTTATTTTCAACCAACGTTTCGTCCCACTTTGTAGTGCTTCATAAGGGCTTTCAAAATGAAGGTAAGCCAAAGAGGTTATTATATTATGTTATGATGTTATATTAATAGTTCTTTTACTTTTCTTCATTTCGAAAGCCCTTAAGCTTTTAACCTTAAATATCCATCATATTATTTTTAAATACCTTATTTAAATTGGCTTTGTTCCTAGATAATTATTTCGTTTATCGAAGAGATCGACTAAAAAAAATAGTACAGTTTCAATTAAATTAAAATTGTAGAGGTAAGTTTGAAAGGCAAAAAAAAAAGTAAAATATAACCAACTGAGGTGTCGGGGGGTGCGGTCAGAAAAAAAAAAAAAAATAAACAAAAAATTATTCATTTATTCTTCCGTTTTGACCTGAGTTTTTAGTGACTACGTTTTTAGCCTAGATTCCCCGCTAGAATCCCTGATGAAGACCTGAAACTCAGGTCGAAACGTCGGCATAAGTAAATAATTTTTTGTTTATAAATGTTTTCATGCTGACCGCACCCCCCGACCATTTTCTCCAATCAATATATAACCGAACAGTTGTTAAATGAATAAAGTTATTATTTGACAATTCCTGTGATACGGTGTTTTGTTAAAATACCTAATTAAAAAAACGAAATGGTTTAAAGATAAAATGAAATTAAAATTAATTTGTTTTAATTGGATGACAAGTACAGGTTAAATGTTCGTTCCTGTTAATTCCGCGTGTCCTTTTTATAATTTTTTTCCTATCTTACTATTGTTCTTTTTTTAGGATACTCAACAGAAAATATATTTTCACTTGACCCAACTCCATAATAAACAAATATATTTTTTTCAATATTTATTTATTGCTATTTACAATTGTACATAATAATACATTTAGTAAATCTGATCTAAGTTAAATTGGAGTGTTACAGGCGTGTAGAGAAACTACCCAGTGGCAGCACTCTAATGACACTTTACATTAGCTGGTCTCGTGGCCATCTTCTTTTCAGGCGCCTGGGAGAATTGTCAGGAATGGAAAAGGATGCAAGATTAGAAACTAGGGGGTTTGAGTGGTTAGAGAGTTTATAATAGAAGAAGTGATATCTGGTTCGGGCTAGATCGGTTACATATGGAACATTAAACTCTTTATGTATGATTTTATTTGTGACAAAGTAAGGTGCATTAAGGATTTTGGATTGTAAGGATTGGATACGAGTGGAATTCGAAGGTTTAGTGGAGCCCCAAAGCTCAACTCCGCATGTCCAGATTGGCCTTATTACACTCAAGTAGATCAGTCTTTTGTAATGTGTTGGACCGGTTGTCTAGTAAGTGCCAACAAATATTTAAATGTAAAAAAAATGTAGATTATTAATTCTTTCAACCAGTTTTGATTCTTCTTAAATATATTGTACTACTGAAACACCTACTGGAAATGGAAATTATTTATAAAGTTTATTATGTATTCAGAAGAGGAGTTGATAAAATATATTAGGAGCCTATACAGGCAGTGGGCACCTGGAGCTGAGGATATGGTCACGGAGCGTGACTTGGTTAAGCGAACAACTTGCCGAGTACGCTGCCACAGTTTAGCAATAGGCTTCCAATCGGGCTAATAGTTATAGTACAAGAGCCCAAGAGGGGAAGAAAGTGAGTTATTTCACCACAAGTTTTTATTACTTTGATGAAAACTGTGTGTAATTACTAATCAAAATTGATGACTATAGTTATAAAAAAATGTTGGCTGTTAAAAAACCTTTAAAAAATATATATTCGGAGCTCTATATCTTAAAAACTACAAACAACACTAGATAAACTAAGAGAACATCATTTAAAGTAGTGTGAATGTTTTAAGATATGAGCCCTAATAGAGCTTTTTACTTTCAATAGTATATAGCCGAGATATAGCTTTTTAAAAAGTAACATTTTGTTACGGTTGCCATGATGTATGCCAGTGTTTTTATTTCACCTTGGCAACCATAACACCTTTCACCATGACAACCGTAACACCCCTTGTCTACGCAGATATCGCCAGTGTTTTTATTTCACAATGGCAACCATAACACCTTTCACCATGACAACCGTAACACCCATTGTCTACGCAGATATCGCCAGTGTTTTTATTTCACAATGGCAACCATAACACCTTTCACCATGACAACCGTAACACCCATTGTCTACGCAGATATCGCCAGTATTTTTATTTCACCATGGCAACCATAACACCTTTCACCATGAAAACCATAACACCCCTTGTCTATGTAGATATCGCCAGTGTTTTTATTTCACAATGGCAACCATAACACCTTTCACCATGACAACCGTAACACCCATTGTCATTTAATTCTCAAGATATATTTTTTCATAATTCAAACTTTTTGTCTGAATTACTAGAAATCTATATTTGCAAATATATCTTGTTGAATATCATGAAAACTACTACTCCTACGAAGATAATCGTGTTAAACTAGAGTGCATTTGAGTGCTAATAGACATATGCACGTCGAATAAATTTGGAGATATTGGTTTCTTAAAATAAATTCACTAACTACTAATTTTACAGTACATTTTTTATAAAATGTTACTTTTTAAAAAGTTATATCTCGGTAACTATAGAACATAAATCGCTCTTTTAGAGCTCATATTTTAGCGAATTTACTCTTATTTAAATTATGTTATCTTAGCTTTTCTAGTATTGTAGGCAGTTTTAAAGATTTGTTTTTAATAATTTATTTATTGATATTTACAACTGTATACATATATACACATCAAGTAAATTT
>NW_027116742.1:314142-315733 GCF_000696795.3 Halyomorpha halys | reverse complement strand
TATTTTAATCCTCCAGTTTTGGCACCATTCTTAGAGGGTGGTGATGTGGGATTGGAGGGATTGGGATACAATGGAAGGATCATTATTCACTGACAATAGGCATGTGGTGAGAATAGTGTTAGGATGGGTTGGGATGTCAGCTGTAAAATTGTATAAAGGATAGGACCAAGGATACTACCCTGAGGTACACCAGCAGACTGAGGAAACAGGGATGAATAAGCGCAGTTGTGATTTGCTTCAAATAACCTGTCTGAGAGATAAGAACGGATAATGAGATAATATGTAGGGGGTAGGAATTTATGGATCTTGTATAGGAGTCCTAGGTGCCAGACTCGATCAAAGTTTTAAAGATTAGATTTTTTTAACGTTCTGTAACGGCCGCCATCTTTTAGGATTTTATTAAAATAATAAGTAGTTTCATGAGAAACTACTTATTACTTTAATAAAAGCAATAAAGCTAGAAACACTAAAAATTTCGATAGGAGAATATTTTCGAGAAAAACCAAGAATAAATTTAAGATGTACAGGAAAATATATGTAAAAAATCTTCTCCGAAACGAGGGAGGATTAATGTTAAGTGTAAAGTGCTTGATATTTTTTTCAGATGTTTTTCTACTTTTTTGTTAAGTAATTGGATTCACCGATTACAATTACTTAGAATTTAAGATAAAAATATCATTTAACTAAAAGTATAATTGCTGCTTGGAATTAATTTGGTTGGATTAGTAAATGTAAACTCAAGACTTGCTTGTCTTGAACATAGGAAAATTATAACCAGAGTTGTGCAAAAATTAGCTATAATTGAAACTACTAGCTAAAATTGCCATGGATACGATATTTATTTATCAATGGATCATTCATTAATAGGGGCCGTATCCATGGTAACTTTAGCTATTAGTTTTAGCATTAGCTTATTTTTGCCCATCTCGGGATGCGCCCACCGCAACTTATTTTTTTTCATGCCTTTCTTTCATTTTTCACAACCAATGACTCACAGATATAAATAATGTTTGTATCCAACCTTACATATATAAATTAAATGGCAGGAATGAAATATTTAAGAGGAAAGCAACGTGTAAAAAATAAATGTATGTATTTTCTTTCAGTTATAAATTTATTTATTTGACGCCAGTAATTCAATGATGTGACAATATAACCGTAATTAGCTCTTTAGAAATCAATGTTGAAGCCTCAGTAATTGATCTTCTCTGAAACCCATGCCTTTATGATTTTGAAATATATATGACCACAGCTTAATTATCGTTCTTGTCTTTTATACACGAAATCGTCGATTTACGCTTTAACTGCTTTATTTTATAGTGGGGGTGTTTACATCGGGACCTGCTCGTGTTATACTGCAGGTGTCCCGAGTGTAATTTTATGTTTGAAATTAATGTATGGAAAAGGGGGGGCTGAAAATGTGAGACACTTTATGCTCATGAACAACATGCATATATTTCTTTTATTTATAATGTTAATCCCCTGGAGGGGCAATTAGATTAGTGTGTTAGTTTTAATTTGATTTAATTATTCATAATAATATAAAAACAGAATATTGGGGTGGTCTCATGGACTAATGGAATGTGCTTAT
>NW_027116742.1:310362-311862 GCF_000696795.3 Halyomorpha halys | reverse complement strand
GTCGGTTGTCCAGATTTAGTCCTAAATAACGGATCTGTTCAACAGGAATAAGTGGGGTATTATTAAAAGATACTGTAGGGCAAGACGAAAGTTTAAAATGGTTTTGAACCTGTACAGGGCCATGAGCTTATGAGGCGTTTTCCTAATGATAGTGACAGGTCTAATTTTGAGTAAATGATGATCACGCAGTGATACTGCAAGGTTTTAATTGTTATAGCCTTGTCGATTTTTTTTTAAAAAAGGAATGCACAGCTTAAGAAACAATAAACATAATTAATACGATTCTTAGTGTTGCTCAATGACGGGAAATTTATATGAAGGCTATAACATATTTTCGTTGAATGGAATATGGTTCGGGTGCGGTAAAAAATACTCAAATAGTAAATAATTATACTATTTTATTGAGCCAACGTTTCGCCCCACGTTGCAGGGCTTCGTCAGGGCTAAAAAAGATACAAACACTATAGTTACAAAAAGAAAAAAAAAGAAAAAACATAAGTGGAAAATGTAAAAACGTAAGATATAATAAGAAAAATTAAAGGTTATAAATAATAAATGAAAAGGGTAATACGGGTAATAGTAATCATTTACTATTTATAACCTTTAATTTTTCTTATTATATCTTACGTTTTTACATTTTATACCCCTGTAATTTTACACTTATTTTTTTTATTTGTTTTTTTTTCCTTTTTGTAACTATAGTGTTTGTATCTTTTTTATCCCTGACGACGCCCTGCAACGTGGGGCGAAACGTTGGCTCAATAAAAAAGTATAATTCTACTAGTTATTTTTGACCGCACCCGGACCATATTCCATTCATCTATACACACGGTCAATCAATAATCTTCCAATAACTTATTTTCTTATTAATTATTATTTTTATATAGTGGTATGGATTATGAAAGCAAAATAAAATTAGATGAACATTTAGGATTGCTAATCTTGAATCTCAGTTCAATATTTTTCCAAATTTTTAAAAATGGAAATACGCAATTTGAATTTGACTAAATGCCGACGACTTTTGTCCTATCAGTCACTAATGACCCGTCTATTGTATCCCATAAACTCCAATGAAACATCACATGGCTAGAAAAATAGTTCCTATGCTGATGGAATAAAATAAATTCTTATCAATCATGTTTAACCTTTTTGGTAAACCAATGAAGTCTTGCCCTATAATATTCTAATAGTATTTCCCTTATTCCTTTCAAACAGATCCCCCCAAAAAAATTTATTTATTTATTTAATGTAATTTACAGCTGTACACAATAATACAATAAGTAAATATGTTGTATGTTTCATATACACTTGAAAATCTTGGGAAGGAACCACCCATTGGTGGTAATTCAAACATTAATTTAAATTATTAGGTCCCGTGGCCATCTTCTTTTCAGACGCATCGGAGGATTATCAGGGATTGTTAAGGATGAAAGATTAATAATTAATGGATTAGGATGGTTAAGGAGTTTGGAATAAAAAGACGAATATTGGTTTTGGGCC
>NW_027116742.1:308026-308982 GCF_000696795.3 Halyomorpha halys | reverse complement strand
CATTCAACTATCAAATGTCAAAGACAAGAAGATAAATAAAGTAAAAAGGGTTTACGAAGATAAGGAAGATGACAATCATTCTTGACAAGTTGTTTTTTGTATTTGTTATAAATAAAATCATTTAAATTATGTACATATATTCATATAGTAAATAAGAAGATACAAATGGTACCTCACCGAGAGACAAATTATGATGGCATTGTTAATTTACAATATTTCTCTAAGCAATATCATTATTTTCTATCTAAAGTAGTGGTATAATTATATAACATACAAGAACTAACGGAATTTATGATTTTGCAATTCGGTCAAAAGAGTTTTCGCAAAGCTGAGGATGTTACAAAGATCGGAGTCACGGTGCGTGCACAGGATAACACCAAGAGTCCTTGCACCTCCTGGGCAAACCAAGCACGGATCTGTTATCTAACAGGACCTAGTTATCTACTACAGCGGGTCATAGCGTTACCATCGGTCCTCCCCTAAGGATATCCTAGGACAGTGTAGCAAATTATGACTAAGTTACTTCTAATTTTGTTGAAGACGTAAATCATTTTCAGTAAGAAGCATTACCCTAAGTAAACCAATATCCGATTATTACAATAAAAAAAATTCTTCATATATCTTCAATTCAATCCTTTTTTTTTATTTATTTATTGATATTTACAATTGTATAAAATATACAACAAGTAAATTTGATCATCATCTTGACAAACGACTAACCTGGAATCCTCACACAAGACTGAAAAGACAGGAAACTGCACGCAGATTCCGACGACTACTGCACTTACTAGACAAACGGTCTAAACTTCCAACTCATTACAAAAGACTGATCTACATGACAATAATAAGGTCCATCTGGATATACGGAGTTGAGCTTTGGGGCTCCACTAAACCTTCGTATCCAATCTTTACAATCCAAAATCCTTCGTAAAATCCTCAATGCTCCTTATTTTGTT
>NW_027116742.1:300415-306081 GCF_000696795.3 Halyomorpha halys | reverse complement strand
ATCAGATTTACTAAATGTATTATAATATACAGTTGTAAATAGCAATAAATAAATATTTTAAAAAAAAATTATAACTCGGGCGGAAAATAATGGTACTATATGTTACAATTTCAAAATATTCTCCAGATAATTAAACACTTGACCATATGCTATAAGCAGTTGATGATATACGATATATTTGCGTCATATTTGAACTTAGTCTGATAAAGATTAATTAATAAGTTACAACAAAATTTAAAATAAAATTATTTATTCCTTATCTAGAACAAAGCCCAGTCTATAAATTATATTTGTTTAACATATAATTAAAGATATTAAACATAATTAGTATGATGAGTATACAACATTCATATCGCCCCTAACCCTAGAAACCTTGTTCTGTAGGAGCAGGTAGGTGTGTTTGCTGAAGATAACAGGTGTTATGTAAATAGGACATTCACCACAACTAACAACACTCCAGATCCCTGACCTGGAAAATGCTAATTTTAAACGTATAATCTATCTCACTATTTAAATTATATTAGATTAAATTTTACATATATACGCTTCTGTTAAATAATAAAATATATAAGAAGATGGTCAGAGTTGCGTTCAAAAAAAGAACAAATAGTTTCAAACTATTTTAATGTCTGACGTTTCGCTCCAATTTGCAGGGATTCATCAGGGCTGTTCAAAGCGAAAGGATGAAGCTGTCTGTTTTTTGTTTTGTTTACAACTCTGACCATATTCATATGTATAAATAAATTTTTACGATGGTACCTTCCCAAGATTGTCACGTGTTTCGAAACATTCATCAAATTTACTTATCATATATTTTTTTTTTTACTGTTGTAAATTTAAATAAATAAATAAAGTATTTTCTTATGTATTCTATGATTCTTATATATTTTTTTATATTACGGATCATAAGAATAAATTTAATATATTCTCATGATATTTGAAAGGTTTGGAAATTCGCTTTTGGATAAGAAGAAAAACCTACAATATGTTTATATTTTTGAAAAAGGAACATTCATGATCATTGTTACGTTTTAAAACTTATAAGCAGCCTATTTTAGAAATGAAAAAAAAAAAATGAAAATATTACGAAGTAGTCTGTGATATATCCTGCTGATGCATTTCTATTTTTTTTTTTTTTTTTTATACGAAACATAATTTTCTATTGTAAGATAGTTTGTGTGGCAGTCAATAAATGTATTTAAACGTTTCGCTCCACTTTGCAGGGCTGTAAGAATGAAGTTCTGCTGCTGCACTGACTCTACCAGTTCTCTACAACTGAATCTCAGTTTGTAGCAGAATTTCATTCTTACAGCCCTCACGAAGCCCTGTAATGTGGGGCGAAACGTTTTAATACATATAACGTATTCCGTTATCTTCCTCCAATCTGCTTTATGCGGTCAAATATCTGCTTCCAATACCAATTTATTGTTTTAAATATTTTTATAAAAATGAATCTTAATAATCAGCAAAAAAGCGTGGAAAATTCGAAATTAAAAATCATTCAAAATGTTTTTTTTTTACTCATAGTTACTTATAAATGATAGTTTAGAAGATCAGCTTTCCAAAAATGTCTAGGTAAAGGGAAGATTTCTGGGATTACTCCCTAGATATTAGGTAATGGGAAATTATAGATTTCTTTATTTAAAATAGTATTAATCATTTATTTATTTTCTGTCCACGTTTCGACCTACTTCGTAGGTCTTCATTAGGGCTGTCTTAACAAAGACCACTCAAATGGCAGTTAGAGAAAAAAAAAAGTTATGTTGAAAATGATATTTTTTTTTCTTAAATAATTTAATTTTATATATTTTTTGTTTGTAACTGCACTTTAATATCTGTTTACATTGTCACCTAACAGCTCCGATGAAGGTAAACTAAAATAAAACTTTATACAGTGATCACTATAAACGTCTTTGTATAATACGAGATGTATATATTTTAATTTTTTCATAAAATAAACTTAGCATATGATTTTTTTTTTTTTTTGGATTGATAGATTTATTTATTGATAGATATTACAATCTGCCACACAGTTGTGGGCAATAGTGATGAATGATCTCATACAGACTAAAATAAAATAAATAAAATAATAATGAAAAAAACTCTCTTAAAATATATACAAACAAAAGAATAGACAAGATGAACATAATCAAATTATCTCTATGAAAAATAAATAAATAAAATAATATATACAATATTTACACAATCGACCTGAGGATCCCTGAGCCCACTCTATCCCCTACGTGTGAGGGGTAGAGCAGAGCTCAAGAGATCCCAGCGCATCCCTCTCGCCGCATCACTGGTACTGAGCCAGTGGAGGCTGAGCAAGTGCGCTAAAGCCGCAAACACTCAACTTGAGTGGAGAATCTGACCATTGCCAGAACTCCAATTGTCCATTTTTATTTTAATAAGTCTCTTGGCCGCTGCCGTTTCAACCTTCTAGATGGGCTGGAGGGATGGGTGGAACTAGATAAGGTTTGAACCAAAGGATTAGGATGGTTGGAAAGGTTTACTACAGTTTTAGAAAAAAAAATATTTTTTTTTTTTAAACCGAATACTTTACAAGAAAATCAAACTGAATTCATTATCTCTGTTGTGATCTTGAAGGCTCTTCATAGCACGAAGATTAGTTATTATTATTAGCACAAGATTGAGCTAGTTGCAGGGTAAGGTGCCCTATTATACGAACCTTAAGTGGGAAATTGTAACCGCTAGATAATGAATTCACGACTAATGTGTTCGTCATTGAAATCGCATAGTTACATGATAACTATGGGGATTTTTCTTATAATACAGCCTTCATAGCTAAGATCTTATATTTTATTTGCGTTTTAATTTGTTTTATTAAAGATGAAAAATCCCCAGCTTAACAATATCAATTTTTTTATTTATTTATTTGTTGATATTTACAACTGTATAAAAAAAATACAACCAGTAAATTTGATCATAATGACATAATGATATGATACAGGATGTAGAGAAACTACCCAGTAGTAGAACTCTAAAACAGTTTACAATATAAGGTCACGAGGCCATCTTCTTTTCAGGCGCCTTGGAGGATTGCCAGGAATGGAAGAGGAAGCAAGGTTAGAAACGAGTGGGTTTGGGTGGTTAGGGAGTTTATTATGGAAGGAATAATATCGGGTTCGGGCTAGATCGGTTATATAAGAAACAACAATATCAATTTAAATTTAAATATCTCACTCTTGTCCTCCGAAAGATTTTTTTTTTATTTATTTATTTTTTTAATAATTTATTTATTGATATTTACAACTGTATACACATATATACAACAAGTAAATTTGCCGTAGGTGACATAATGACATGATAAAAACATGTGGAGAATCTACCCACTGATAGAACTCCAATAACATTTCTAGAGGAGATCTCGAGGCCATCTTCTTTTCAGACGCCTAGGAGGATTATTAGGTAATGAAGGAGAAGCCAGGTTAGAAACAAGTGGATTTGGGTGGTTGAGAAGTTTATTATGGAAGGATCGGTATCTGGTTCTGGCCAAATCGGCAACATATGGAATATTGAGGTCCTGATGGATGACTTGATTTGTAACAAAAGAGCATTAAGGATTTTACGAAGGATTTCGGACTGTAAGGATTGGATTCTGGAGGAATTTGATGGTTTAGTGGAGCCCCAAAGCTCAACTCCGTATGTCCAGGTAGGCCTTTATTTTATCTAACCTCGCCTTTAAGACATTCACTCATAGCATTGGTCGATGTTACATCATAAATATATTAACATACTTAGGACTTATTTTCGACATCTTGACATGGAACTCGAAGAAAAATCAATAAAAATTGTAAAACTTCCGAGTCTATTATATTCAATAAGACACAAACGTTCTAAATCAGCCCTTGACGCAATGTAACTTTTATAATTGATTAATAAAACATATATGGATAAACACTTGCCAAATTTATGGAACTGCTAATAAAACTTTCATAAAATTTTAATATTTCAATTAGAAATTTTAAACTAGAGATCGAATTTTGTGCTGTAAAACAATGAAAACAATTCTAAAAACATTCCATAAAAACTCAAATAGATTTTTAAATTTTCATTAGAGCGTGAGGAGATTCTTATTTTATAACTATAATTAAGTAGAGGCTATTATGTAATCATTTTTTTAAAATTTATTTATTGATAGATGTTACAATCTGCCACACTCGTGTGAGAAATAGGTAATAGTGATGAATGATATCATTAATAAAATAAAATAAAATAAGAATGAAAAATAATTGGAAAAGAAAAAAAAAAGTACATAAAAATAAATAAAATCTCTTTTAAAATATATAAAAACAGAAGGATAATGAAAATGAACATAATCAAACTATGTACATGTAAAAATAAATAAATAAAATAAAATAATCTCTAGTCACATTTACATTCTTATATACAATATTTACAGAATCGACCTGAGGATCCCTGAGCCCACTCTATCCCCCACGTGTGAGGGGTAGAGCAGAGCTCATAAGATCCCAGCGCATCCCTCTCGCCACATCACTGGTAATGAGCCAGTGGAGGCTGAGCAAGTGCGCATTTTTAACAAAATTTTAATATAATTCATCCGTAAAAATTATTATTCATAATCAATAATTGATTAGTATCATTATAATTGAATGTATATCAAATAAATTATATGGTATAGGTCATTAAATCGTTCAATAATTTTTATCAAGTTGATAATTTTCTATATTTCAAAGATAATGATTTGTCCTTATTGATTTCAGTAAGGGTAAGTTTTCAATTTCTGGCTAAGTTTTAATTTTGATTATTTGGAAAGGAGTGGAAAATTAATTCTCAATATTTTGATAAAATTGGAATATGGATTCCATGTTATTCAGTCCAGGATAGTGTACAGGATCGGTTTATTGTCTATGAAAATGGAGGACACGTTTTACGTAAAGATGATAGATAAGTGGTTTAATCGGGTTTTCCAAAGGTTAAAGCAGTCATGTAATGTTATTAGATACTGCTGAAGGGTTATATCACATGCATGGCACGCCAACGACATAACTTCATCTACTGACCTTCACATGCCAAATGTTGATGAACACACATGGAAGAACTATAAACGATTCTATGGCAAATTAAAAGAAAATTCTAACACTCTCATAAATGTCATGTTCAGAACAATTATGCTCGATAAAGTACGTATAAGGCTGATGGAAGAGAAGCTGGCTGAGAGATCCTATTAATAACTTAATCAATTTTTTGCAAGTACCACATCACATTCAATTATTGTCATTCAAATTGATTTCTGTGTGTTTCTGTGATGTTATCGAGTTAAAAAAAATAAAAAGTAATAAAAAATAAAATTAATTTAGAATTAAATTTTCGGGTTTTATTTTTTAATCGAATAAGAGCTGGTCAACGAAGATAAAGGAGTTTTTTTTTAACAGGCGATTTGTTGCTGGTTTGTGTATTTTGGCATTAATTTATGTTCTATTATGAGTTTTTGTATTTTTCACATTTGGAGACTTTATTTCAGCAGCTGTTTTGTCAAAAAATTGTATTCGATAACTGGTAACTCTCTTCTGTGTATTAGTAGCATTTCCAATAACTCTAAAACTCGTTCCTTCTAAACATATTGCTAAAGTTAACAAGAAAAGATTTTTACTTTATTTATTTAATGATATTTACATCTGTAT
>NW_027116742.1:284839-300232 GCF_000696795.3 Halyomorpha halys | reverse complement strand
TAAAAATAATATTAACTGAATATATAAAATACGAATAGAACAAATAAAATAAAACCACATGTCCTATCATAAAACATAAGATGACTAACACTACCGATAATTTAAAAAACGAAAAAAAATGATAAAAAATCACTCAATTATACTAAAAATAATAAATGAAAAGAGACATTTTTTTGTAATGTATATATTTACGAATATAAACAAGTATAGTATTTCTATGTTAGAAGGACTCGAGGCTATTTTCTCTTTCTTCGTCATTATCATAGGGTTGATAGGGAGAGGAGGTAGGTTACTAGGTTTGGAGGGTTAGGGAGTTTATTAAGGAAAGATTGATTTCTGGTTCGGGCTAGATTGGTTTCACTGGCAGCCGAGAGCAGAGAGAAAGATATCTCTAACCACTAAACTAGTTTGTAAATATGTAAGAATAAAGTCGTTTTAGTCTTTACAATTGTTAAGAGTTTTTTAAGTTTGTTAAGTTTCCGTACGAGGAGAAGATAGTTGGGCGTGCGGTCAAAATGAAACACAAATAAGTTGATGTAACCTATTTAATTGTGCCAACGTTTCGGCTAGACTTTCTAGCCTTCTTCAGGGATAAGGACAGAACAAGACAACAACCACAATAAGTATAGAAAAAAAAAAGGAAAATATAAACAGAATGACATAAAATGAATAATTTTACAGAATAGAATTGATAAAATGAAGTAATGACAGAAATGGGAAATAAAATGAATACATAGGTAATTGAAAAAGTGGGTAAAATAACTTAATTAAGGGAATGAAATAAAAATGAAGTTATATAATGCAAAGAAGTATGAACATATTAGTTATTAATAATTTAAAAATTGAAATATGGAAAGAAAAAGAAAATTTTTTTAAAAAAACAACAATAATAATACAATGAACATAGCTAATAACGTAGGTATGGAAAATGGAGAAAAGAAGGGGTGGTAAAATAAAGAAAGAAAACAAAAAAGAGAGAATAAAAAGAACCTGTTAGCTTGAATATCTAACGCCAAAATCAAGCACCCAACTATCTCTCAACCCAACTCTCATAATTAAGTTTCCGTAGTTCCATGGCTTTGCCTTCACAAAACCTATACCACGCAAGCTTCGTTCACGGTAATCAGAAGCCTTAAAACACAACTTTTAAGTATAGGTTTTTATTTAATTAATAAAAACTAAATAATTAACCATAAAATAATGCACAAGTCAGTTAGAATACTATACCATCTCGTCACCTGTCTTCATCCTAATACTGAACGTCAAAGCTTGACAGACAAAGCATATCATTAAGTGCAGATGATGAAGTATATAATTCAAGTCATATCAGGTCTCATAACAAGGATACCATTAGTGTTTCACTAAATCACTCTAGGAAACGATCATTAGAAATATTACACAACTTGGCTAATGTTCTCGGAGCAAATGGATCCGTAAAGGTGAACCGTGGACTGACAATATGCCAATTAGCAGGTGCTTTAAGGGCTTCATTCCAGTGGCAGATGATTGATGATCTAAGATCACTGTCGGTCTTTGTGAAGATCTTTTATTATTTAAGGATCTTTTGTTTCTCCCTCCTGTTCTGGTCAGGATAAATTTCATTTAAAAGGAGGCGACCACTCCTTAATGTCTGAGCAGAAAAAAAGGGAAGATAGATCTGCAAATCTGTTGAGAATGATACGAACTGATTTCTTTTGGTTAGGTGTGCATAATTCGGAAGGAACTGAAATGAGTTATTTACACTTCATTGATTCAAGAATACCCCAAACTATATAGTTCGACTCGAGACAGTTAGAAGTCCATTAAGCTCAAAAGTAATAACAAACATCATCAACTACTGTTCCAAACTGTCATTAATGTCAGAAAAGAGACTCCCAAAACTATGTTTCAACAGACTAAGGATGTTAGATGCAGAAAACCCTGACATAGAATATAACTGGGCCTCACAACTCAATATGATAGCCCACCAATATGGATATAGAAATGAGTTCAATAGTTCATATGAAAACGGAATATTGAGACATAAAGGCGATGTTCTTGAAAAGATCTTGAGCCACAACTTCTCATCTGGCATCAATAGAGCATTGAACTCAAACATCAACCCCATATACCGATCACTATGCAGTTTTAACCCGCTCAAACCTGAAGCATATTTAATGTACAGGTTAAATTAATAAAAAATAAGGTGCATCAGCCAACTAAGAGTAGGAAACCCGGAGCATATCAAACTACACCACGGAAGCAAAACCATCACTTTCAAGGCAAACGAACTCTCTCCAATCTGCAAAAATTATTTCAATAATAGTTTGTACCACATCCTCCTACACTGTACCACCTTTGAAGAAAATAGACAATACATCTTAAAGCCATCCATATCCATATCTTGCGACTTACAAAACATTGAAAATATATTGAACATTGATAGTGAAGCCAAATCGAACAAACTATACATTTATATGGCAACAATATGTAATAAGTTTAATTTTTTAAGTGACATATAAATTCTATTATGTAAATAGTTTTCGAAGCCAATTAATATCTTCATTTATATCACGCTTTTTTTCAATTTAAAAGAATTCTCATTATTTTAAGTTATATATAATGGAGTAATGAATATTATGTTAGTAGTTTTTTATTATCCAGTCTGTTTGTTTTTGTTTATTGTTTTATTACAGAGAACTTGTTTTATCTTTTGTTTATTGTTTTTGTAATGAAGGACTAGACACAGGTTTTGTTTTATTATTGTATATTGTGTTATGAATTTGTACAAGATTTTGTCTTTCATAAATAAAATAAAATCTAAATCAAAAAAATTTCAATCTTTTTTCCCCTCCTATCCTGGTCAGGATAAGTTTCATTTAAAAGGAGTCGACTGCTCCTGGTCTGAGCAGAAAAAAAAAGGAAAGATAGATCAGCAGATCTGTTGAATATCATACGAACTGATTTCTTTTGATTAGGGGTGCATTATTCGGAAGGAACTGAAATGAGTTATTTGCACTTTATTGATTTAGCATGACTCTACGCATGCTTAAGCGAAAATAGTGGATGGAACATAATAAAAATTGATCATGCGAGCAACTAAGTTCCAACTCGCACAATCTTTGAAAATTTCTTCGAATTCAAGTTTGGATTTACGGTTCAATCTAGACTGAAACAAATATTTTAAATTATTATGTTGTTTTGTTTCTAAGCTAGATATGTAGGGTTTTATATTGGAGGGGGGGTGTTGTGAGAATCGATTAAATCGAACTATTTTACTGTTTTTGATGCATTTTAAGAGGGTACTGAGGAAAGGGAATATATATCTTATCACTATCGCCTGCCCAATTTTCGTATGAACGAAGATTGTTTTCGCTCTTTGTAAAGAAGAACGCTCTGTAAAGGGGAAGGTCAGGAGATGTTAACACGTGACTATGACCGTAAGCCTCGGTACTAACCTGCTTTATTTTCTTTTGGCAGTGGCGAGCTAGTGTCAGGTGTCTCTCAAGGATGACACCAGGGCCCTGTTTCATAATAAAGTACAAACTAATACTATTAGTCTTGTCGATTTAACTTAATACAATTACACAGACTTGTACAATAGTAACTTGTACTTTAGTACTTTTTAACTCCTGTAATATCAATAATAGTCCTCCTTATTATGAAAAAATAAGTATTAGTGTAATTAACACATTGTTTCAATACTCGTATTTTGAACTAATACTATTAGCTTGCATTATGAAACAGGGCCCAGATATACTACACAGCCTGCCGGTCTATTCTCGTACCCTGCTACCCTATAGACTTCAGGGAGAGAGAACTTATTCTTTTAAAAGAAGAAAATAATACAGTCGGTCTTCTTGGAATTAACTATAATATTCAGGCCTTAGAGCAGTCTCTGCACTCATTGAACTACTGTAGATGGCTAAGTCGTCGGCATAACCCACTACATACTTGGCTTTAACACTTTCAGTTCTGTATACTGAGAAAAGTATAAGAGATAGCACAGACCCTTGGGGTACACTTGACGAGTATTTACGAAATGTTACTTTTTATAAAGCTATAACTCGTGAACTACTGAACGTAAATAGCTCTATTAGTGCCCACCCCTTAGCAAATTTACTTTACTTGTAATGACGTTCTCTTAGATTTTCAAGTGTTGTTAGTTTTAAAGATATAGAACTTCGAACGAAAAATTAATTTTTTATTTAACATTTTGAAACAGGCACTATTTTTATCGTCCCTACCTATTGGCATACTTATATATTTGTACTAGTAATTATACATAGTTTTCATTAAATTCATCATCAATTGAGGTTAAATTACTGCTTTATTTTTTTCTCTTCGTCTCTTACGGTACAGTAAGGAAAGGAAATAAGTGAGTCGTAAATAATCTTTATGTACTTAAACAACTCGTAACAGGCAATATAACGGTGAGATATAACGATATTGCAGGTACTTTGGCCAGAGAAAGTTCACAGCTAAGGTTAGTAGCAGAGTTCTAGAACACTTTATCAATATAGAGCTGTCTACACTCTGTGGATCTTACGCTTCGCATCCCTTTTGTCTTGGTTTAAATTACATGTAATAAATGTGTTTTTTTATTTTTCTTATATCTTTCATTAATTTATTTATATACATTTACAACGGAATTAAAAATATATTAAAATTAAGTTTAAAAATTAAAATCTGGACTGCTTTTAATCCATGAAAGATTAAGGATGCAGTACTATTTAAGGAAGTACCGTTACTAAACAAACGGTTGGGCAAGGAAGTGATTTAACCAGAATCCCGTTCGACCACCACATTTTTACCTAATTGAAGTGTAACAGAAAATAATTATCTGCCCACCCGGATTCAAATCCAGGTCAGTAGCATTGTACCTTGGCAAATTTTCACCGCACTCCCATTAAAAATATGTACAATAAATAAATTTTCTGTTAGTTATATAATGGCATGAGGAGAGCAAAATCTACCCTCTAGAGGCCATTTTCTTTTCAGAGATCTAGGAGGATCATAAGATAATAAAGGAAAAACCAGGTTAGGAACAGTTTATTACAAACATTTAATGTATTGATTTAGTACGAAAAATTTATTACGAACATTGTTTTCGAAGAGAATAATAATAATACACTAAATTGAAGTATGAATTAAAATGCTGGGATAAAAACTTGATTTTTTTTCCTGCTTACACTGTATTGAAAAAAATAATACAGTCTGAACTTAAGATATGTTTAAATCCGTTGTGCGATTTTGGGGGTAACCATCCTATTGTTTTTTGAAATTTTATTTAGAAGGAAAATATATATTATGTTTATAAATATAATAAAGAATTGGTTTTATATTTAGAATTTCTAAAGAAACAGTTTTTGTTTTATATATGTAGGGTAAACTTTTTTTTTTGTTTAAATACTTTTTATTTATTGCTATATATTACAATCTACCACACAGTTGTGGGCAATAGGTAATATTGATCAATGATCACATCCATACTAAAATAATATAAAATTTCACCCTCCCGTAACGTTTTCTTTATAAAAACACTTAGTCATTGTTGTAACGGCTTTTTTAATTCTGAGTTTGACCACCATTAGCGCTGTATCCATTAGGCGTTCGATCTTCCAGCGAACAGGTTCGTTTTTATTCTTTTCTTTGTTTTCTTTCCCCTTTCTTTATTTTACTCTCCCCTTATTTTCTCCACTTTTATCCATTTTCCTTACCCGCGTTGTAAGTTTTATTTCCCGCTTCTCTCATCACTTCATTTTATTAATTCTATTTTGTAAAATTATTCATTGTATGTGTAAAATTATTCTGTTTATACTTTTTTTTATATTTTATATTTATTTTATTTTTCTATACTTACTGTGGTTGTTATCTTGTTTTGTTTTTAGCCCTGAAGAAGGCTAGAAACTCTAACCGAAACGTTGGCACATTAAAATAAGTTAATCGTGCTTATTTGTGTTTTTCATTGACCGCACCCCCAACCATCTTCTCCTCATTTATCATCCACGGTCAACTATCTCTCATAATTAATATAAAAATAAATAAATAAATGAAAAAAATCTCTCTTAAAATATATACAAACAGAAGGATAAACAAAATGAACATAATTAAACTAAATAGTGTAAACTAGCTGTATTTTCAGAATCTAAAAAAGAAAATACCATAATCTCGTAAAATTACGCACTTTTACACTTGCACATTCCCGAAAAAAATGATATATCAAATCGAGAAATTGAAAGATCAAAGTGTTCCACATTCCTATCAATGTTTGTCATTTCTAAAATTGTGAGCCTTTACGTTTATATTTGATAAATTTTGTTTGTTATATAGCAGTGAGGTTTCCTGATGGGAATTACGAAATGGCACCCGGGATAGAGAGGTGCGCTAAGACAGAGGTTGAAATGAATTAAATTTTTTTCTTGTTTCTTCGTAAAATAGTCAGTTAACAGAAGATTAAATTTATTTCTAAATATATTCCGAACGATAACAAAAATCTTGACAAATTTTATATTATTTATAACCATCGAAGTAAGAGAACCCAATGCTCTTATTTATATATAAAGTTATAAAAACATATTGAAGCTAAAAAAATTGCTCTTAGACTGTTGTGGCCCAGTCAACGACCTTATTGCTAGACTTGTACTAGACTGACCGGTTCTACTGCTTTAAATCTATCAGATACCTCTCCGCCAACTAGGCAATTTCCAATGTCATTTTAGAATTTAAAAAATCTTGAAGAATGTTGCCAAAACTAAAGGATCAAAATCAATTTCAATAAATGCCACCCAATAGCATTTACCCTTCGTCGTTAACCCATGATCTTCTGCCCCACAGTATCCTTTAATGATACCCCACTTATTCCTGTCGAACAGATCCGTTACTTAGGACTACATCTAGACAAACGACTGACATGGAATCCTCATACAAGACCTCGTCGATTATACATACTTTCTCATCATTCGTTCCTTTCTCATTGATAGATTATTCCAAGTAAACCACAATGGTTCCTATTCATCCCTCTATTCTCAGTCCGCTGGTGTTCCTCAAGCTAGTATCCTTGGTCTCATCCTCTACACCGTCTATACAGCTGGTATTCCAACCAATCCTAACACTATCCTCACCACGTATGCCGATGACACATGTGTACTCGCTGTTAATAATAACCCATTAATGGTATCCCAAAATCTCCAATCCCATATCACAGCCCTCGAAGATTGGTGTCGTAATTGGAGGATTAAGATAAATTCCAACAAATCCCATTAAATCATCTTTACCTTTCGTCGTAAACCTACTAACTACATTACAGTTTCATTTAACGATGTTACTCTTACCCCTGTCGAACAAATCCGCTACCTTGGACTATATTTGGACAAGCGATTAACCTGGAATCCTCACACCAGACTGAAAAGACAGGAAACTGCACGTCGATTTCGACTATTACAACATTAACTCGACAAACGGTCTAAACTTCAAATCCATTACAAAAGACTGATCTACATGACAATAATAAGATCTATCTGGACATACGAAGTTGAGCTTTGGTGCTCCACTAAACCATCGAATCCCCTTCCCCCCTCCGAATTCAATCCTTGCAGTATTGAATCCTTCGTAAAATACTTAATACTCCCTACTTTGTCACAAATGAAGTCATCCATCAGGACCCCAATGTTCCTTATGTTGCATATTTGGCCAGTACCAGATACCAATTTTTCCATGATAAACTTCCCAACCACTAAAACCCTCGATTACCTGATAATACTCCTAGGCGTCTGAAAAGAAGATGGTTCCGAGATTATTTCCTCTTGAAATGTTATTGGAGTTCTATCAATAGGTAGATTCTCCTCATGTTTGTATCATTTCTTTTAATGACTTATAGCAAATTTACTAGTTGTACATATTTGTATACATTTGTAAATAACAATAAAAAAATTATTTAAAAAAAAAATCTTTCTCTAATATTACTTACGCTAGATTGCCACTGGTCGTCTGTATATCAGATTAATCAAAAAAAATTATTATAAAAGGAAGATTTATAATGCAACAACTACTTTTGAGCCCATGAGTAACTGAAATTTTTGTTCCTGAAGATGGCGACGCGTATTTCGAAACTTAAAGCATTTATTTTATTAATTAAAATTGTGGAATAATTTCGATTTTTAATTTTGAGAAATTAACCTAAATTCTAAATAATTTTCATGTAATAATTATTTCTTTGGGAGATCGTAGATTGGCCATGTGTAATATATCTAAGAAAAATGTTCTGGGTGTGTTAAATAGAACTGAAATATTTATCGTGATACAACGTTTTGCTCCCCGTTCTACGCTTTCATCAGGGCTAAAAACGATACAAAAACCAAAAACTTCTTTGTAACCTTATTTTATGAACAACATTTCGGGAAGTTAGTGCGTTATTCATTTCATTTGAAGGATATTGTCGAGAGGAGGGAGGGAAAGAAGAAAAAACGTTATATAAAAAAGAACAAAATTTTTATATATACTTATTATTATACATGTTATTTTGAATTTTTTTGTTCTTTTTTTATATAAATGTTCTTATATTTTAAATAATTTTCATCATTACCTTAGTTTACTTTTATTTTAACCAATCAATTTTCTTGCATTTTTACATTTTTTTTTTTAGGCATTTGTATCTTTTTTTAGCCCTGGCGATGAAGCCCTAAAATGTGGGGCGAAACTTTGGCTCCCAATAAATAGTTTAATTACTATTTGCTTTTGATGGAATCTGGCACACGGGACTGCTTTACAAACTCCGTAGATTCCTACCTTCTACAAAGTTTCTCATTGATAGATTATTCCAAGTAAACGACAACAGTTCCTATTCATCCCTCTATTCTCATTCCGATGGTGTTTCTCAAGGATGTATTCTCAGTCCCATCCTCTATACGGTCTATACAGCTGACATCCCGACGAATCAAAACACTGTTCACACTACGTATGCTGATGACACATGTGTGATCGCTGTTAATAATAACCCTTTAATCGCATCCCAAACTCTCCAATACCATATCACAACCCTCGAAGAATGGTGTCGTAATTGGAGGATTAAAATAAATCCCATCAAATCACCTTCCCCCTTCGTCGTAAACCTGCCTTAGTCTTCTTTAATAGCCCTGTCGAACAGACCCGCTACCTTGGACTACATCTGGAAAAACGACTAACCTGGAATACGACTAAACTGATCTACAAGACTTTATTACAGTCTTGTAGATTGCCTTATTAGGCCTATCTGGACGTACGGAGTTGAGCTTTAGAGCTCCACTGAACCTCCGAATTCCTCTCATATTCAATTCTTACAATCCAAAATCCTCAATGCTCCTTACTTAGTCACAAATAAATTCATACATAAAGACCTTAATGTTCCACTATGTATAACAAATCTAGCCCGAACCAGATATCATTCCTTCCATAACAAATTCCCTAACCACTCTAACCCACTAGTTTCTAACCTTGCTTCCTCTTCCATTCCTGACAATCTTCGGGGGCACCTGAAAAGAAGATGGCCACGAGACTTGCTAATGTAAAATGTCATTAGAGTAAACTACCAATGGGTAGTTTCTTTACATGCCTGTAAGACTCCATTTTGAGATAAAATTGACTAAATGTATTATAATGTACAGTTGTTAACAGGAATATATTATAAGAAAATAACTATTTGAGTTCTTTTTGCAATCCTTATTACATATTCCTTTTATATATTACACAAGTTCAATTACCGATCATCCGAAAAAAAAAAAAAATATATGAAAATTATATAAGGTGTGAGTAAATTTAAATTGTTTTCCATATTTTTAAATATTAGTTCGATATTTTATTATGTTTTTCATTCACACATTTCATTATGTTAATTTAAATTTTCTTTCTTTTTCTTTTTTAATTCTATTATATTTATTTCTTTATTTTTTTATTTTCTTT
Source organism: Halyomorpha halys (assembly GCF_000696795.3). Classification (NCBI taxonomy): domain Eukaryota; kingdom Metazoa; phylum Arthropoda; class Insecta; order Hemiptera; family Pentatomidae; genus Halyomorpha; species Halyomorpha halys. Next base: position 290,317 of record NW_027116742.1, on the reverse strand, counting down.
GTATAATTCTGTAAGTTCTTTCACTCTTATTTCTTACTTTCTTCATTCCATATTATCCATAAATTTCTTCTTATCCCTTGTTCTTTCCTTTTACAATATTGTTTTTACATACACCCCATTATTAATTTAACTAATTCTTTACACTCATCTATATAACTAAAAGGTTTTAATGTTACTCATCAATATAACATTCTTACCCACTGTATCATTTATTTATTACTCACATTTGTATGTGTTTAAACAATAATGTTATCAATCTAGTACTGTCATTGTCCAAAGTTATAAATCAACTAGTTTATATTTTCATATCATTGTTATGTATATTTCCAAATTTGTTATTTTATTATTAATTTTTTTCTCGCTGAATGATGGTTGTTCTCTTTTGATTTTTATAGCCCTGATGAAGACCTGAAAATTAGGTCGAAACGTCGGCACAAATAAATAATTCTTTTGTTTATTTGTGTTTTTTCTGCTGACCGCACCTCCCGAACATGTTTTCCCCATTAATATTATATTTCATCCTCTAATAATACCAAATAATATCTACTTAAGTACATTTCCAAGTTTGTTCATTATTATTTTCTTGTTATTTTTATCTTTCTCTTAATTTAGGCAATTAGCTCGTTGTTGTTTTTTTCAGCCTTGATGGTAAAACAGCCCGAGAGGAGAAAAATGTCAGTTATTTCACCTCAATTTCTGATTAATTTAAAGATAACTATGTATAATTACTTGTCAAAATTGAAGTGTCTGCCAAGTATAGGTAGAGGAAATGAAAATGGAGGGTGTTTTAAAACGTTAATAAAATGGAAATGTTTCATTTGGAGCTCTTTATATTTAAAACTACCATTAGCACTATAAAATCTAAAAGTACGTGATTTGAAGTTGAAAAAATTTGCTAAAATATGAGCTCCAAAAGAAATATTTTCCGAAATATAGCAACATTTCATTAAAAAAACACTGAAAAATCAGTAGTCTATATTTAAAAAAAAAAACTTTTTTTACGTACTGAAGTCTATTAGCACTCAAATTAAAGCTAGTTTAATGTAATATAAAGTTATCGTCGTAGGAGGAGTAGTTCTTATGATATTAGCTCAAATAAATTGATTTATAGTTGTTCGGGAAAAATTTCATAAGTAAAATTTGATATTCAAATATGAATATCATAAAAACTACTACTACAACGATAAACGTTATAAACTTCTTTATAGTACATTTAACTATTTTAATTTGATCCTGGCAGACATCTGTACGACTTATGATTTTTCATATATCAATCTTTATATCAAAACAACTAGAAATCAACATTTGTGAATTTATTTTGTTGAATATCGAGAAAACTACTAATCATACAAAGATGAACGTTATAAACTACTTTATAGCCCATTAAACTAGCTTTAATTTGAGTACTGGCAGACATCTGTACGTCTAATAGTACCATAGATATGAATTCATTAACTACTGATTTTTTATGAAATATTGCTTCTTAAAAAGCAATGTCTCGAGAACTATTGAACGTAAATAGCTCTATTAGGGCTAATATTTTAGCAAATTTACTCTACTTTAAATAATGTTCTCTTAGCTTTTCTAGTGTTGCTGGTAGTTTTAATAGTATGGAGTTCCGAATAAAAAATTAATTTTTTTCAAAGTTTCAAAACAGCCGCTATTTTTAATTCCCCCAACCCATTCTAGGCAGATTCATTTTTGAAACTGGTATGAAATAACTGCGTTTTTTCTCCTCTTGGGCTCTTATACTTTGATAAAAGCCTGAAATTTAGTTCGACGTAGTACAAATAAATAAATTTTGTCTTCACCCCGACCTCTCTTCTCATCATATTGAATCTGCGGTCAACTATTCATATTATTCCTGGAACATTTTATTCACTAACTAGTTCAAGTTTTACTATTTTAGTTATAAGGTAAAAACTCCAATGCTCAATTAATACTGTGGCATACAACAGTTCCCGATGCCAATTATAAAAGAATTAATATCACCAAAGAGTATTATCGGGAAATCCGCCCTCTCCCAAATGAACAAAACGATAATAACTAAACAAAAGCTTCATTTTCATTTTCATTCAGAAGCTTAGCAATTTTTTTTTTTTAGAAGATAGCAAAGAGAAAGGAATGTGTATTCAATTAGCTCACTTTGGTTATCTCCAGTTCCGAAACGCTTAGAATTCCAGTCGTAAATGTGATCGAAAGTCCTGGAAAGTTTTTTATAGGTTAAACGTTAGAGAAGGACTCAGCATTTATAGAACTGAAGCGGTATATTCCTCTTTAAATACTTTATTTTTAGTGCATTATTTTTTTTTAGAAAATAATACTAATCAAAAAATCTTTTTAGTAATTTAATAATAATTATAATCCTTATCATTTCATAGCTAGAAGAGAGAGAAATACTTTATTCATCTAAGCTGCCTACAGATACTATTTAATATATCAGGTTGCAATATAACACATCATACTTATCAATCCGTAATCGGACATATATAAATTACATGGTAACATAAGATATAAAGAAAACATTTTTTTTCCCCACAGGTTTCCTATTACAATCAATTTCGGTCTATACGCCAAATACAAATATTTCAATTCATTCCTTTTTTCTTTCCCATTTCTGGTTCTCCAATTTCACCACTTCATAATTTTTTATTCACCCGATCAACAAATTCGCTCTCCGGAATTCACCCTTCTAGATCCTCTTCAGTGACCCGCTAAACAAATTCAATATTAGACGGCAATGTTAGATCAGGCCATCTTTTATAGTCACAGCAGTAGATCAGTTTACCAAAAGCAAACAAATAGATACATTTTACGAGAATAAGACTAACTAACTAAGATTCAAAGGAAAATATAATAAAAAGCCGGTTACAAGAAGCACTTGAATGGATGTAAAAAAAATATATATATATAAATAAATAAAAATAATAATACTAATAAAATAAAATAATTTAATGAATAAATAAGTCAAAACACATAAATCGACAGGTCCGCATAATACCAAGTGTACAAGGTGAAAGATAAATAAAAACTAATTTATTACTTTTTTTAATGTAATAAAAATGAGGGTAAAGGTTATAACTGATATTACATTATTCAGAGAATTTCATATGCCGGAGAACTACTACTTGTACAAAAACGAAAAACAAAGATGAAAAGAAACAAAAATATTTGAAGTTGAAATATGAGGGTTTTTATTTTTATTTTTTTATTTTTATAGTGAATGTTCTAACCAGCTCGGAACAAGAGGGAAGTCAAACGTTAACTCATAAATTAATAATAATGCTGAGTGATGATGAATATTCACACAATGAATTAATTTGACTCTCCGTAAAATTCCTTGAAATCAAACTGCCAGTTTCTCAAAGTAAAAAATATTTTTTTTTATTTTTCCAGAGTAATATTTTTGAAAATCATTTTTATCAATTTTTAAAATAATATTGACACTTGATACTTACTTGCCTAATATGAGTTATAACTTTATCCTCTTGTTAGGGGGAGGGTATATAGCAATTAAAAAAAATATCGATCTTTGCCAGTAAAAAGCAAAGAAATTAGCACTGGCTTGTTAAAAAATATGCAGAGGACATTGAATGGAATTTTCGTCGAAAATTTATATTTTGCTAAGTGGTCCATTGATGTATCAAAGGAATAAATATGAAATTTTGAATATGTACTTTATGCGAAACTGAAAATAAAAATTATCATATAAAACACATGGAATAACTGTAAAATGTCTTTATTCTCTCTTGACTTTTGAATGTAATCTTAATATACTCCTTTGTTTTCCGTTTTTAGTGAGTTAAATGTTTTGTTCGTTTTCTCGTTTTTACTTTTCTATTTTGCGTGTTAATTGCGTCTACTGTTCATTTTAACCTTATAGTTTTCATAATTTTTTATATTCATATCATTTTCTATTCATTACATTTATACTGTAATCCTACTGACTGCCTATAGTATCCATTAATAATGTTCCTCTTACCCCCGAACAGATCCGCTACCTTGGACTACATCTTGACAAATGACTAACCTGGAATCCTCACAAAGGACTGAAAAGACTGGAAACTGCACGTCGATTTCGACTATTACAGCACTTACTAGACAAACGGTCTAAACTTCCAATCTATATCAAATGACTATAAGGCCTGTATGGACAACCGTAGTTGAGCTTTGGGGCTCCACTAGACCTTCGAATTCCTCTCGTATCCAATCCTTACAATCCAAAATCCTTAATGCTCCTTACATCGTCACAAATAAAATCATACATAAAGACCCATATGTAACCGAACCAGATATCAATCCTTCCATTATAAACTTCTTAACCACTCATACCCACTAGTTTATGACATTGATTCCCCTTTTATTCTTGATAAATCACCGTGGCCCCTGAAAAGAAGATGGCCACGAGACCTGCTCGTGTAAAAACGTCATTAGGGTCCTACCAATAGGTTGCTTCTCTGCACGCCTTTTCTTTCATTTGAATATTATTTTATTTTCACTTACATTTTGTAATTTTAACCCTACCTTAATTTAGCTTGTAATCGTATCCCTGACAATTGTCTTCTTAAAAAAAATATTTTATTTTTTTTTTTTAATTTAAGTATGAATATGATCAGTGATCACTATCGCTTATTGTCCAACAACACCATAGCAGATTGTAATATTCATTAATTAATTAAGTTTTGATAAAAATGTTATTGCTAAAAATAGAAAGGAAGATCTTAAGAGAAATCTATGGACCCAGGAAAACACAAGAAGGTTACAGGCTAAGATCTAACGAAGAGATCTACAGAAACATCAAAGACCTGGAAACCGAGATGAGAATCAGAAGGCCGATGTTCTATGGGCACATGAAGAGGATGGAGGAGGAAAGATTGAATAAGAAGATTTTTTTTTTAAAAAATTTAGCTACAAAAATTTCAGATACCGACTGTCTAGATTGAGGTACGTGTAGGAGAACATAGAAAAATCTCACGAATATTGAAAGAGGATAATAAAGGGGTACGAAGTGGTCCGAAGAAAGAAAATAAAGGCAGTCGAGGATCATGAAATTGTGATTGGAAGAAGGAAAATCAAGGCTCCCAAAGAAGTTTTGGGTAGTCCTTAGTGGCCGATACGTGATGGAAAAAAAAACAGTTTTGATTATAAATTTTTTTTTAATATACACGAATTCTGGCATCTCTTAGTACTATTAACAGTATCTTAGAGGCTACGTTATAAATAAATAGGGTATATAAATAAATATGGTTTATATAGACAGCAAACATGTTTGGTCCAGCTAGATATTTTATTTTGGCCACTGTGTGATAGATAAAGAAACAGTATAAACTCCTAGTATTGGTTGATATCATGTTAGATCGGTCCAATGAAAAGGGTCTATAGAATATAGAGATAAGAGGCAACACAATAGCCCATCTTTCGCTCGCTTCCCCAAGTCGATGTTTACATAACACTACACTCTTGTCATTTCCTTTATAT
>NW_027116742.1:261391-284779 GCF_000696795.3 Halyomorpha halys | reverse complement strand
TACCAAGGTTAAGCATTCAATGAAAAATACACTTTTATACATCAAATGGAGCATGTCGCTGTCCTAATTATACACAGTAGCATTTCATAATATCGTTATTTTGAGATAATTCTGTAATATTAGCATTAAGAGTAAGATTTATACAGTTTATACAAACTTGTTAGCCTGTATAAATGTATGATAACTAGTAATTAGAGCATTCTCTATATTTAGATTTCATGATTAATTTTTTTAAATCTCTTTATCCCAGTCGAGGTATATTATCGATGATTTATATCGCTGGTAATTCAATGCAGTGCTCTCCGACTGATTTATAGGAAAGAAGTAACCACAGAGCCCATTTGGAACGATCGTAAATTAATCATTTGAAAAGTCTGTCAATGGCGTGAGCCTACAATGATTTGTTTTGTTTTGGTTTCGTTCGAGAGCATAATAGAGGATTTGTCCAAAATGCCCAGCATAAAATAATTTCACAACTTTACTTACTAACACACTTCCGTCCCCAAGTTTTGTGTGGGTTAACTCTTTTTAACCCGGCAGAAGTGTCCTAATGTTTTGTCTTCTAAGAGGTATCCCGTGAGCATTTAGCTCAAGGTAGACCATTTTGAACTATTTTTTAAAAATATTATTGGATTCGACGATGACAAAAATCTTTACGATTAATATCAATACAATTTGAAAGTGAAATTGCAAATTGTAGCACTTCCATCATGAGCTGAAGACCCCAAATGTCATAAAAAATCTAAGATTTTCTTTCCTCGGCTCATAATTTAAAATAAGAAAAGGACAAGAGATGTCCAGGTGAGTAACAGGCTGAAATGAGAAAGCAAATATTTCACCTTAGGAGTGTACTGGTGAGAGAAATGTTCATTCTTCCTTTTGAAAGGAGGCGAGAGCAAAACTAAATTGAGTATTGGTGGGGAGGTAAAAAATGGAATAAACAAAATGGAAGGGTAACCAAATTATAAATAAATCGGATGAAATATTACGAAATATCAACGTTTATGTTTATTTCCCAATATAAGCAAAATGCTCAAGGCTACACTTCCCCCTAGTTAAATTTAACGCTATTTTTGTGGTTTTCGAAAAAAAAAAAAAAAATGTAAAAACAAGAGAAAGCGAAAATTATGATCATGATACTTTTATTGCTATACAAATTCGAATTTTAGTGTTTCTTTTGGTGGAAAGAAAGAATATTATAACGACTCTCGTTCTAGATCACTTTCCTTTGGTTTAGTACAAAAGTCAAAGAAGAGAAAGAATCCAGTTATTTCACCTCAATTTTTTATTACTTTAATTCAAAATATATATAATTAATAGTTTAAATTGATGAGTCTGCCAAGTATAGGTAAGGGGAATAAAAAATGGCGACTGTTTTAAAATGTTAAAAAAGGTAATTTTTCATTCAGAGCTGTATTTCTTTAAAACTACCAATAGCACTATAAAATCTATTATCACGTGATTTAAAGTTTAGCAAATTTGCTAAAATATGAGCCCTAATAGAGCTATTTAAGTTGAATAGATCCCGAGATATAGCTTTTTAAAAAGCAACATTTCATAAAAAATGCACTGAAAAATCAGTAGTTAGTGAATTTATTTTGAGAAATCTATGTCCCAAAAACCATTCGATGTAAAATGTCTTTTAACACTCAAATTAAAGCTAGATTAATGTACTATAAAGTGGTTTATGACGTATATATTCATAGGAATAATAGTTTTTCTAAAATAAATTGTTTGGACAAAGTTTCATGTGTAAAATTCATATTTATATAGGAATATCATAACAACTATAACCCCTACGAATATACGTGTCAGAAACTACTTTATAATAACTTTAATTACCTACATTTTGAGTGTTGGAGGACATCTGTACGTTTCATACTTCCTGAGATATTTTTTTTTATAAATTCTAAAATAGGATCCGAATATTATTACGTGATTTAAAGTTTAGCAAATTTGCTAAAATATGAGCCCTAAAATAGCTATTTAAGTTGAATAGATCCCGAGATATTGCTTTGTGAAAAGCAACCTTTCATAAAAAATTCACTGAAAAATCAGTAGTTAGTGAATTTTTTTGAGAAATCTATGTCTCAAAACCATTCGACGTACGAATGTCTTTTAACACTCCAATTAAAGCTAAATTAATGTGCTATAAAGTGAAATAAATTGTTCGGACATAGTTTCGTGTGCAAAATTCATATTTATATAGGAATATCATAAAAACTATAACCCCTACAAATATACGTGTCATAAACTACTTTACAATAAGTTTAATTACCTACATTTTGAGTGCTGGGGGACATCTTTACGTTTCATACTTTCTGATATATTTTTTTGTGAATTTATTTTGTCGAGTATCATTAAAATTATTACTTATACGAAGATAAAAGTATTTAACTACTGTATACTATATTTAACTTCCTTTAACTTGAGTGCAGGATATTTTTGATAATCTTTGTTATAACAACTAGAAATCAACATTTTGTGCATTCATTTTGTCGAATATTATGAAAACTACTAAGCTTACGAAAATAAACTAGCTTAAATTTAAGTGGTAATAGACATTTTTACGTCTAAAGGTTTTTGAGATATATATTTCTCAAATAAATTCGCTAACTACTGATTTTTCAGTGCATTTTTTATGAAATGTTGCTTTTCAAAAAGCTATATTTCAAGAACTATTGAACGTAAATAGCTCTATTAGGACTCATATTTTAGTAAATGTACTCTACTTTAAATGGCATAGGATATGTTAACAGATGGGTACAAGCCTCATGAACATATGTATGTTACAACAACAATATAACAAAGTGAGAGGTAACTCCAATAAACTTTAACTTCAGCGTTGCCAGATTCGGTCTCCACAGTTCCTACAAAAAATACAACAGTTCAACAACAAAGTTGGCAACGAAGTTGCAATGCAATCGAGAAACTTTTGGTGGTCAACGGTTGACGGGCAGTTTAGTTTGAATTGGATGATGCTATTTTTCTTTTTTTATCCTTTCGTAATTCATAAAACTGTTTAATATTTTGTATAATTAAAAATGTTAATTCTTAAACATTCATTTTTTTTTAATACGCATTTAAACCCTGTCAGATATTTCAAATGTACATTGACATACCGAGTTATATAAAACTCTTTGTATTTGTTTTCGAAAAAAAAATTAAAAACAAAGGGAAAAATAAATTTTAAAAAGTGGGTCACTTTAGGTCAGTTGATTATATAAATTAAAAAATGCTCTCTCATCCTTTCAATTTCATCAATTTCAGTTTCGTACGAGAGACTTACTTAGAATCCACACACAATACTAAAACGACAAGAAACTGCTCGTAGATTCCGATTGCTACAACACTTACTTGACAAACGCTCTAAACTTCCCATTGACTACAAAAAATTAGTATACACTACAATAATTAGACCAATTTGGATATATGGAATTGAGCTCTGGGGCTCCACCAAACCATCAAATTCTTCCCGCATCCAATCCTACGTATAATCCTTGATGCTCCTTATTACGTTGCAAATAAACTCATCCACATAGACCTTAACATCCCATTCGTTGCAGATTTGACCCAAAACAAATATTCGTCTTTTTATTCCAAACTCCTTAACCATCCTGACCCATTAATTCTTAATCTTTCATCCTTAACAATCCCTGATATCCTCCGAAACGTCTGAAAAGAAGATGACCACGGGACCTAATAATTTAAATTAATGTTTGAATTACCACCAATGGGTGGTTCCTTCCCAAGATTTTCAAGTTTATATGAAACATACTACATATTTAGCTATTGTATTATTTTGTACAGTTGTAAATTACATTAAATAAATAATTAAAAAAAAAAAAAAGTTTCGTACGACATTTCTTTGTTGTGATAGGCTGTTCAAAAAGATACCATTTTGAAAGGCCATATTTTTTGGACTAAGAGGAACTCAAAACATGTACTTTTGTCGAAAAATCGAATTCCAAATTTTGCACGATCGCTATTCTTACCACTACTATATATATGTAAGCGAAAGTAAAAAAAAAATGGTGATGACGTGCAAATGGAGTAAATAATTTCATTTATTTTTATAAAGATAATTAGTATTATTTTTCTTATTTCTGAAAAAAAATTTTACCCTTTTTTTAGCAGTTTGCCCACTACCTAGGCCATTGTACAAAAATAAAGGATAATTCGGAATCAACAATTTAAAAAAATATATATTAATTTCAGATAAATAAGTTAATGGTTGAATAAATCATTATTCAATTTTTTTTTTTATTATTTATTTATTGTAATTTACAACTGTACAAAATAATACAATAGGTAAATATGTAGTATGTTTCTTATACACTTGAAAATCTTTGGAAGGAACCACCCATTGGTGGTACTTCAAACATTAATTTAAACTAGAAGGTCCCGTGGCCATCTTCTTTTAAGACGCCTCGGAGGATTATCGGAGCATCAAGGATTTTACGTAGGATTTTGGATTGTAACGATTGGATGCGGGAAGAATTTGATGGTTTGGTGGAGCCCCAGAGCTCAATTCCATATGTCCAAATTGGTCTGATTATAGTAGTGTATACTATTTTTTTGTAATGAATGGGAAGTTTCGAGCGTTTGTCAAGTAAGTGTTGTAGCAATCGGAATCTACGAGCAGTTTCTTGTCGTTTCAGTCTTGTGTGTGGATTCCAAGTAAGTCTCTTGTCAAGATGGAGTCCTAAGTATCGAATCTGTTTAACATTATTCAAATATTAAAGTTAATTTGTGCTAAATAATGTAACAACAATTGAAAATTAATTAAATATAATGCATAATTTACTCAGCTTGTTTTACTATTATATCTCAATTTACAAATAAAAATATTTTGAGATCAGGTCAAAAATATAATTATAATATTTATTACTATAAATTATAGGGTTGACGTTTATCAACTCAATTTCAGTTGGAAACAACGTTTTATATTCAAATATTGTTTTCGTTTTTTATTTTAAATATTTTCTTTGTAGGAATAAAGTCCGGGTTGGGGTCGATAAGGGTAATAAAATGTATAATAAAACTATTTAGTGTTAACCAACGTTTCGCCTCAATTTGGAGGGCATCGTCAGGGCTGTCAGATTGAAACAAAGAGGATGAATCTGATTTTCTTCTTCTAATTTAATTAATTTAAGTAATGAAACTTAACTTTAAGTTATCGTGTTATTCAATTCTACTGTTGTAAACTAAAGTTAACATGGGGTCCACACGTCAAGACAAAACGTAAAACGCTATATGTCCGACTGAGACAATTATATTCTATACTACACAGACGTTCTAAATTATTGCTCAGGCAGAAACGAGACGTATACAATTATTCACTAAAATATGGGTTAGTTAGGACTTACGCCTGCCAAATTTATCGACCCGCTCACCACCTTACGTTTCAAACCAGATCATTCACACCGACTGTAACGAACCACATTCATATGACTCACAAACGGTTTTACAATACACTACATGGACATTTTAACCTTTTTTACCAGTTATTTCTCATATAGTCATTACCTATATGGAGGATAGCTAGTATTTTATATGTGTAGAACTTAAGATTTCTTCTACAGGGATGGAAATTTCTCAGTTTGTCTCGAGTCGTCAAGTCTAGATTCGATGAAATTGGCATTTATTGAGTTATTGAGTTGAATGAAGGACGTGGTACCCATTTTAATGAGGATGAGTAGACAAAAAGACAATGGTTGATGCAGTGCAGTGACTACTTGATGCGATCGGATTGGCTGAAGTGGATCCGAGGGCCACTGCATTTAGTCACTGCAGTCCTGGCCCTCTATCATCTCACTTTGTCATCGAAATTACCTATCACCTAACCAAAATTAAGGTCTTATATTGGTTAGTTACCCTATATATTTATTCGACGAGATTTAATGATGTTTAACAATAGCTGATAAGATGAGAACTATCAAAGTGCAAAAATACTTAAGAAGCAATATTCCAATACTAATTTACCTGAAAGTAGAGTGTAGGTATTAAACTGGATAATGTGCACTGAACTTACCTGTAACATATAATAATTTTAATATTAAAAAAAAACAATCAATAACATATATTTTATATGAAATGTAATAAACTATTAGTAGTCTTGATATTGCAAAAAATAAATAATCTAATTAAATCAAATGTTAATTATTTTTAATGATATAAAACGATAAATAAGTATCTGTGTCACTTTTGAACAGAGTTGGGCAACTATGAAACTAATAGCTAAAGTTGCTATGGATACGATATTTATTTATCAATGATTCATTCATGATAGCTAAAATTGCCATGGATACGATATTTATTTATCAATGATTCATTCATGAATATGGGTCGTAACCATGGCAACTAAAGCTATTAGTTTTGAAATATAGCTAATTTTTGCCCATCTCTGCTTTTGAACCATAAGTTAGGTTTATATTTGGGTATTTCCAGTTATCATATAATTATAGATTTGTATTCCTGCAAGATATGAAAAAAAGATTTTGTTGGCAGTCAACAATTTTGACTGGCTGACAGAAGTGAAATTTATTGAAATGGTGTATTAAAATTTAATTAGTAATAATATTTATTTCAGTAATAAGCAATTCAAAAATTAATATAATTATTAATTAATAATAAATAATTCAAAACACTATCCAATTATAGTCTCAAAACCTTTATTTCTTTTACACGTCCAACGTTTCGGCCAATTCGGCCATCTTCAGGGACAATCTACTCAATATCACTATGAAAAGATATAATTTAACACTTTAAAAACTTCATTCAGACTATTCTCCCCAGGTCAAAACATTTATATCTAATAAGTCAATTATCCATTAAAAACCACAGTCAAAATTATTTCTCTGCACACTATTAATACACTTTTATCACTATTAATAGTGTGCAGAGAAATAATTTTTTGTAGTCAATGGGACTATTCTCCCCAGGTCAAAACATTTATATCTAATAAGTCAATTATCCATTAAAAACCACAGTCAAAATTATTTCTCTGCACACTATTAATAGTGATAAAAGTGTATTAATAGTGTGCAGAGAAATAATTTTGACTATGGTTTTTAATGGATAATTGACTTATTAGATATAAATGTTTTGACCTGGGCAGAATAGCCTGAATGAAGTTTTTAAAGTGTTAATAGTGATAAAAGTGTATTAATAGTGTGCAGAGAAATAATTTTGACTGTGGTTTTTAATGGATAATTGACTTATTAGATATAAATGTTTTGACCTGGGGAGAATAGTCTGAATGAAGTTTTTAAAGTGTTAAATTATATCTTTTCATAGTGATATTGAGTAGATTGTCCCTGAAGATGGCCGAATTGGCCGAAACGTTGGACGTGTAAAAGAAATAAAGGTTTTGAGACTATAATTGGATAGTGTTTTGAATTATTTATTAAGAAATTACCAGTCTCAAGAAAAAATGTTAAGATTATAAATAATTATTAATCTTAATGAAGTGGCTTTTAGTTCTATCTTTTCCACTTTTCTCCTAATTAACTCAATTTAGTTCTGAATAATAAATAGCACATAGCAAAAAGGATGAAATGCTCAACATTTCTCCCACTTACAGTAGCTAAGATTTTTTTTTTTAATATTTGAACAAAAAAAACATGTTCCAGGTAAGCACGGTGGCACTCCTAGTTAAGTTAGGCACAATGCTACTAGCTCTAAGGAGGACTCGGGTTCGAATTCAGTCGGGCGAATAATTATTTTATGTTACACAGTAGCTGTGAGTCAACCCTGTGGGTTATATATATTTTGAACTTCTTGAGGTTCATATAACCTCATAAAGTGGGTATCCTTAATTGGAGACAATCTGGCGGTGGCGTGATCTCGATAAAATCACCTTCTATATCCTTTGATCTAAAAACATTGCTTCCTTATAAAGTACGTACTTGTAGTATATATCACAACAACGTAGAACGTACGTAACATGGTTTCACTTAAGAACTTTTTTCCTCAAATTTTAAGATTTAGACAGCTAGATACAATGCTGGTTCAGTGCGTACAAGTTGATTATCAAACATTTGTTCAAATACAATCGTTTGTTTTTTATTGTTCTGATTATATTCACTTCTTTTTGTTTACAAAATCGTAAAAGTATTTGGGAGATAGCTGAGAATCAGTCAGGAATCAGTTTTATATCAATTTCATAAGATTCTGTTAACTACTTTCGCTTGCACTTGCCTAAACATATTTTTTCAATACACCTATATTCATAAACATTTCGTCAAATTTTCCTATAGGGCCGCCCATAGCTCAGTGGTTAAGACACAGTCTTACCAATTTGATGTCTATTGGCGGTGCTGGTTCGAATCCGCCCTGGGACGTTGACTTTTTTCATTGAGTGGTGGTCCCACAAAATGAAGAACTTTGACCCCCAACCATGGTTAGGCAGTATAGGACCTCCAATGGGGAATCTTAGCCGAAAAAAAAAATTCCTATATAAGGAGGGGTGTTGAGGACTAGTGTTACCATATTCCATCCTCTCTATCAAATATCCATGGCTTTAGCATGTAAAATATATATATATATAAATTGTTAGAGGTATAGTACTTTGTAAGGAAGTACTATTTCTAGACCAACGGTTGTGTAAGGAGGTAATTCCGTCAAAAACACGCCAAGCTGCCAGATTTCTCGCGTATTAAGGGTACCCACTTTATGAGGCTGAGAACCCACAGGGCTGACTCAACGGCTCCAGGTAACAGATAATAATTCTCTTCCACAGCTGGATCCCAACCCATTTCCTTGAAGTTAGTAGTCCATTGCCTTACCAATTAGCTACACAATCACACGCTTAATCATGTCATAAAGTTTTTTTCTTTAAAAATCTATTCTAAACAAGATTCTTTCCATATTCTCAAGTAAGAAATCAAATAAATAAATAAAAACTATAATAAACTTTATTCATAAACCTTGAATATATCGTTATTTATGTACCTACCTAACCATTAGACCACAGAACTTTGTAGACGTTGGTATTTATCTCAGGATTTCTCTTGTACAATAAAAGAATTTAGATTCCTGCAATGTCTTAACATTTATTTCTTCTTTTCCTTATTCAGTTCCTTCTTATGTTTTTTTTTTCACCTAATGCCTAATAGTAGATTCCTGGTCCATTAGGCTAGAACCCATTATTCCTTTATGCAGCTAAACTATTAACTGCATAATTTATTACTTACTGATGTTCATTATTTTCAACTTCAACTATTTATTATGCCCTCTTATCTTTGTAAATTATGAGAACGTGCCTGAAGGAGAGAGATAATGATAGAAGTAATAAAACAAAATAAAACTTCAAGACCATTCGGAAATACCTTATTGAGTAGAGCCTAATTATATCCACAATTTTATTAGATTTACTATGGAGATTGGTTTAATTTTTTTTTAAATTATTTATTTAATGTAATTTACAACTGTACAAAATAATACAATAGGTAAATATGTAGTATGTTTCATATACACATGAAAATCTTGGGAAGGAACCACCCATTGGTGGTACTTCAAACATTAATTAAAATTAGAAGGTCCCGTGGCCATCTTCTTTTCAGACGCCTCGGAGGATTATCAGGGATTGTTAAGGATGAAAGTTTAAGAAATAATGGGTTAGGATGGTTAAGCAGTTTGGAATAAAAAGACGCATATCTGTTTTGGGTCAAATCTGCAACGAATGGGATGTTAAGATCTTTGTGAATGAGTTTATTTGTGACGTAATAAGGAGCATCAAGGATTTTACGAAGGATTTGGGATTGTAACGATTGGATGCGGGAAGAATTTGATGGTTTGGTAGAGCCCCAGAGCTCAATTCCATATGTCCAAATTGGTCTGATTATTGTAGTGTATACTAATTTTTTTGTAGTGAATGGGAAGTTTAGAGCGTTTGTCAAGTAAGTGTTGTAGCAATCGGAATCTACGAACAGTTTCTTGTCGTTTCAGTCTTGTGTGTGGATTCCAAGTAAGTCTCTTGTCAAGATGGAGTCCTAAGTTTCGAATCTGTTCAACAGGCATTAGTGGTGTATTTAGAAAGGATACTGTAGGACAGGAGGGCAGAGGCTTACGACGGAGAGTAAAGGTGATCTGGTGGGATTTGTCAGGATTTATTTTGATTCTCCAGTTTTACACCATTCTTCAATAGATGTTATGTGTGCCTGGTTTTAAAAAATAATCTTGTTTATCTTATGACGTTTTTATGGCCATCAATTCCTTGGGTTTTGAAGTCAGATAATGTGAAGGTGGTGAATGCGTCACTGTATTATTGCTAGCAATAGACTGGAAAAATATATTTGAAAAATAAATTGTTTAATTCCCAAAATTATTTAAAATATAGGGGTACCTGAATTTAATTAAATTAAATATTTTGTTTGAATATAATACTTTTACACATTAAAATATATTTAAAATATTACTCAGTGTTCATATATAAGACTTTTTGTTTATAAATCCGAGAGAAAAGTTTTAGAGAACACGCTATAATTGTACAAGAGCCGGTGTGGAAAAAGGCAGTTATTTCACTCCAACTTTTTACTACTTCTATAATCATTAGCCGAATTTAATGGGGTTGCCAGGTATAGGTAGAGGGCATAAAAAATGTAAGCTGTTAAAAAAAAATATATATTTTTTTCCGAGCTCCATATCTTTAAAATTATCAACAATAGAATGAAATCTAATGGAACATAATTTATTGGAGAAGTTTGTCGGGGGATGCGGTCAGCAAAAAATAAAAATAAATAAACAAAACCATATTTATTTATTTTATGCCGACGTTCCGACCAAACTCCGTTTCAGTTGCAGGCCTACCTTCTATGCCACAACCCCTGATGAAGACCTGAAACTCAGGTCGAAACGTCGGCATAAAATAAATAAATATGGTTTTATTTATTTATGTTGTTCTTTGCTGACCGCACCTTCCGACAGACTTCTCCAATCATTAATCTACGGTCAAGTATCTACACCTCATTGGGAACATAATTTAAATTAGAGAAAATATTCTAAAATATGAGCTCTAATTGAGCTATTTACGTTCCTTAGTTTTCGAGTTGTAGCTTTTTAAAAAGCAAGTTTTTATAAAAAATGCAATGAAAAATCAGTAGTTAGATAATTTATTTTAAGAATCCTTTATCTCAAAACCATTTTACGTACAGATATCTATCGGCACTCACATTAAAGCCACTTTATTGTACAATAAAGTAATTTCTGACCTTTATCTTCGTATGAGTAGTAGTTTTCATGATATTCTACATAATAAATTCACAAATGTTGATTTCTAGTTGTTCGAAAAAAAATTTTGATTTATTGAGAAAAAATATATCTCATGAATCATGAGTTGTATAGATGTCTGCCAGAACTCTAATTAAAGCAAGTTAAATGTACTATAAAGCAGTTCATAACGTTTATTTTTCTAGGAATTATGAGGCTTTTGATATACGCGTATGAATATACAATGCTTGGTCCGAAGAACTATAAATCAATTTTTTTTTTAGTAAATATCATAAACAATATTGCTCATGCGAAGATGAACTTAATCAACTACTTTAGAGTACATAAAAATAGCTTTAATTTGAGTGCTAATAGACATTTGTACGTCTTATGGTTTTTGAGATATAGGCTCATTAAAATCAATTAACTATCAGTAGTTTATAGTTTTCAGTGCAATTTTTATGAAATGTTGCTTTTTAAAAAGCTATATCTCGGGAACTATTCAACCTACAAATGTCAATTGGGACTCATGTTTTAGCAAATTTACTTTACATTTAATGATTGCCTCTTACGTTTTCTAGTGTTGGAGGTTGTTTAAACTATATAGAGCTCCAAACGAAAAAATAATTGCTGTTCAACTTATTTATTTGGACAGCCCTGATGAAGCCCTGCAAAGTGGGGCGAAACGTTGGAAAATAAATAGTTGTAAACTATTTTTGTTTCACTTTTGACCGCAACCCTGACCATCTTCCTATATATCATTTTTTACGGTCAACTATTTATACATATATACAATAATGAAAAAATAATTCTTTTAACATTTTGAAACAGCCACAATTTCTCTTTCCCCTACCTATGCTTGGTAGACTCATCAATTTACATAATTTTCATTAAAGTAATCAAACATTGAGATGAATTAAGGGGCCTTTTTTTTCATTTTGGGCTCTTGTTCTAATATTATTGTTCTCTGGCAAATATGTGTGACACAATATTTGAAAAATTAATTAATAAGTCCCTCAATTCTATAAAACTATGGGGGATGATTTAATTTAATTTAATGAAACATTTTGTTTTAATCGAATACTTTAACACATTAAAATGGATTTAAAATATTACATGTTGATGATAAAAATCTTTTTTGTATAATAGAGAGAAAGGTTTTCGAGACCATCCTGTAATATTTTATATTATATTCACTAAATGCAGTTTAATTCCATAAGACTCTTCCAGTAAACGATCATTAAGCTTAGAATATAACAATATGGTTATGAATGAAGACCATATCAATAATATTAATATAAAATTCTTGCAAAATCTACTATTTGTGGTGCAGCATGACTGTGTAACAACAGCCTGAAGATGGGGGAAATCTCCCGAAACGTTGCTGATGATATGAAATAAATTATTGTGTTTTAATAAGGAAGAATTGTGTCATTCACTAAATCCAGTTTAATTTTATTTTACATATAAAGTGGAATTATAAAACTTTTGTAATACAAATTAAAATGTTGTGATAAAGAAATAAATGTATTTTGTTTTCCTGTTTACACTATATTGATTAAAAATAAAATCTGGAATATATAATACATGAAAATTACAGTTATACAATTTGAGGAGTTGTACAAATGAGTGGAAAATAATTTGTAAAGTGGGTGTAGGTCCACCTTTAGGAAGACAGGGGGTACCTTAGCAACTAATTTCTACAAGAATTATTTAATAAATAAATTATTCGAACCGTGCCCAATTAGTGTTAGCAATAATTCCCATAGCTGTAATTTAGAGTCGGTTTCTCATTAGCATAGAAATGTGTCAGTTGAAATGTTCGCAAGTTTTCCTTATTGCCAGATGTGCTTGGATTCGAGTAGACATATGTTGCATAAGTTATATAATTATTTTTTTTATAAGGTTCCAGTTTTACCAGACATCGTAGAGACAATTTTCAATGATAACAAACATTACCAACATGACCATAATTTTGATTTGATAATTTTTGTTTACATGTTTTTGATGAGCAGAAACCAAAAATGAGCTCCATTTGCATTTTAAGAATTTTATAATATACTAGCTGACCCTTATGCGATATTTGAGGATGTATATGGATTTAATTAACACAATTTAAAGTTTGTTATAAATCATTGTAGTTAAAATTAAACATTTGCGCATACTTTATTATCATGATTTGGTAATATAATTTGAATCAATATATGTAATGACATTCGTTTTTACAATCTTTGTGGACAAAAATTCGACTATTCACTTTTATATATGTATAAATAAAGTGATAAGATAGTAACTATAGTAACATAAATAATAACTAACTTTCCTGTATACATCCTATAATTTTTTTTTTAATAATTTATTTATTGATATTTAAAACTGTATAGATATATACACATTAAGTAAATTTGCTGTAAGTGATATTATGACATGATAAAAACATATGGAGAATCTAACCATTGATAGAACTCCAAAAACATTTCTAAAGGAGAAGATCTCGAGGCAATTTTCTTTTCAGACGTCTAGGAGGATTATTAGGTTGTGAAGGAGAAGCCAGGTTAGAAACGAGTTGGTTTGGGTGGTTGGGAAGTTTATTATGGAAGGATTGGTATCTGGTTCTGCCCAAATCGGCAACATAGGGGACATACATCGTATAAATAAAAATAAAAATTATTCATTGGTCCAAAAATAATCAATCAATCGAGGTAAAATATTTATCATTTGTCCTTGAACTTAAACCAACCAAATTCCCAAAAGTCCATATAAACGTCTCTAGTCATCTTAATCCTTTCGTTCAATCTTTATTCTGTTCCACCCATTCTTAAAACCCATATCGAAGGTTGAAACGGCAGTGGCCAAGAGACCTTTTGTAAAATAAAATTAACAATTGGACTTCTGGAAATGGTCAGACATTCCGCTCATGTAGAGTGGTTGCAGCTTTAGGGTACTTACTCAGCCTCCACTGGCTCTCATTACCAGTGACGTAGTGAGAGGACTGTAATGGGATCTCGAAGGACCCTGCTCTACCCCTCACACGTAGGCTCGGGGATCCTCAGATCGAAATACTGTATATAATTTATTTTACTTTAATTAATTATATTTATTTATTTTTCTATTTCTATAAATATAGAGATTTTATTTATTTTAGTTTATATATTGTAATTTTTTTTCGTATGATTATTACTCATTGCGCAAGTTTGTGAAAGGCTAGTTTATTTGAATTTGAGATAGAAGAAAATGTATTTTCAATCAATTATTTATGTATTCAGTGGCTTTGAATTGTTTTATTTTACATATTTACGATATATGAATTATAAGATTATAAAATATGACAATTGGGCAACAAATTTTCAGCAAAAAATCGAGTTTACAAAATTTAAATTCCTGTTACTCCAACCTTTTTTTTTATTTTTTATTTATTGATATTTACAATTGTATAAAAAATACATGTAAATTTGATCATAATGTCATAATGATATGATACAGGATGTAGAGAAACTACCCAGTAGTAGAACTCTAAAAACAGTTTACAATATAAGGTCACGAGGCCATATTCTTTTCAGGCGCCTCGGGGGATTGCCAGGAATGGAAGAGGAAGCAAGGTTAGAAACTAGTGGGTTTGGGTGGTTAGAGAGTTTATTATGGAAGGAATAATATCACTCCAACTTAATGAACACATAAGACATAACTAACAACACTAAATATAAACAGGAAAAAAATACTATTGGACTGACTATCTGCTAGAAAGAACGGTCACATGTTTGAGAACCAAAATAAACCCCACCTCCATTTCAGGTACAAAACTCACTTATCACAGCGATGTAGAACAAACTGTGATAGACAATTGTAAGTAATGTTTTCAGTTCTAACAGTTATTAATCTTAAATTAGATTTGTAATAATTGGTGTAAGAAATTTTTTGTTTTTTGATGTAGAGCATGACGATGCACACAATAAAATTGCAACTGTTGCCTATTTTATTGTATTATATTGCCAATTTTATTTTCTACATATTATTTTGTCGCCACTTAATTTATATAATTCTGTAAATATGGTGTGAGTAAGCTCTATGTTTCCTTGTCTGTAAATATGTAACAGGATGTGATATTACACAATTGATGGGGTGTAAAAAGTTACCGTTTCAAAAATTCAATATTTCGAAGAACTGTAAATATTCATATCTTATTTAATACTTGCCAATAATTAATAATCCCTTTAGAGCATTTTCTAAGCTTGTTTAATCCCATTCGACTACTTGTTTATAAGTTGAAACATGGTAGTGTCCAACGAAATTGTCGTAATTTTAAGGCATTTTTGCAAAAAACAGTTTCACAGCCGCTGAAGGAACTCATGTAATTATTAAATATGAAAGGGAAGGTGTCCTTGACCAGCCCACTACGCCGCGTTGGTTTGTATAATTCAGGAGTGAAGATTCGCGTTGGAAATGAAGAAGGGTTCCGGGCGACCATTAATAGATTTTGAATCCATCAAGTACTCGCGAACTTGCCAGAGAGTGCGCTGCGTCGAAAGATATTGTTAGTCGGTGTCTAATCTCCATAGGGAAGGTTAAAGATAACAGAAGACATGTCCCTCATGAACTTACTTCTCAGCAATCAGCAACCATTACCCGTCGAACAAAAGAAAAAGTTTACAGAACTTCAAGGGTTCCAACTCCTGCTTCATCCTCCTTATAGTCCAGACCTCGTGTCATCGGATCACTATTAATTTCGATCCATAGCCCATTTCCTCCAAGGGAAAAAAATGATAATTTTGTGAAAGTTGAAATTGTTCTTTGACAGCCATCCCAAGAATGGAATCGAGCAATTGACTAGTAGATGGCTAATGACGGTAGATAACAATGACTATACTTATATTTTATACTAAATAAATAATAATACAAAAATTTTGCTTGAAAAAGTATTTTTTTATACTCCCCCCCCAAAAAAAAAGTAATTCACCATATTTAACTTGAGGATTTTGTAAAATCCTTAATGCTCCTTACTTTGCCAGAAATCAAATCATCCATCAGGACCTCAATGTCCCCTATGTTGCCGATTTGGCCAGAACCAGATATCAATCCTCCCATAATAAACTTCCCAACCACCCAAATCCACTCGTTTCTAACCTGGCTTCTCCTTCACTACCTAATAATCCTTCTAGACGTCTGAAAAGAAGATGGCCTCGAGATCTTCTCCTTTAGAAGTGTTTTTGAAGTTCTATCAATGGGTAGATTCTCCACATGTTTGTATCATGCCATAATATCAATTACAGCAAATTTACTTGATGTGTATATATGTATACAGTTGTAAATAACAATAAATAAATTATAAAAAAAAAAAAACTTGTAGATTATATTAATTATTGCTATGAAGCAGATTTAGAATTATTTATTCTATTATTTATATATTTATATTTATGTATCTATATATTATTTAAAACTATTGATATGTATCAAGGTATTGGCAATTATTAATATATAATATTATTATTATTATGTCTTTGCCATATGTCTTGTCATAGGCTAAGGGGCACAGGTGAAAGGGTCCTTCCTGGACAAATCTATTACAAAACAGGTATTACATGCTGGCTTTGTCGGTGGGCAGGTCAATTATAAACAAAACTTGCACCAAACACTTTTTTAAATGTACCACCCCCTGTAACATATTTTTTTTGGGGCGTGGCTGATGTTAGCCAATGAGGAAATGAGATTCCCAAAAGGCGACGCCCCTTTTTTGAAACAAGTTGGGACAGAAGAGGCAGAAGTAACAAGACTGGCTAGAGAAGAGCATGGACTAGAAGGGATCTTCAGGGATGACACCCACGATTACAATACGAGAGCGATGGTGAAGACTTCATCACTACACACCTCGACACAAAAATCAATAGCTATAAATTAGACAATACGTAATAATGTAATAATCATATTTTATGGCAACCACTTATCTGAATCATTACAACCATTTTAATAACATCATATATCAATAAATTGTAAATAAATTCCTTGATGTAAATTTAATAATCCTTTAACTGGAAGAGTCTTATGGAATTAAATTGGATTTAGTGAATGACACAATTTCTTCCTTATTAAACTATAATAGTTTATTTCATATCATCAGCAACGTTTCGGGAGATTTCCCCCATCTTCAGGCTGCTAAAAAACAAATTCAACAAAACCATAAACGTGTGCTTATAACAACACTAATATATCATATACACTCAAAGAACTATTTATAAATTATTTACTTGATAACAAAAACCTATATATGACATATAATTTTCTCCTATTTGTCATTCTTGCTAATATATTATAATATTAATGTCATTATTGAGTAAAACTTTCTAATAGTCATACATTATAGGAGAATAATTACCTTTCTGAAGGTTATCTTCCATAGTGATAACAACCATATAGACTATAAAATAATTTTCTCCTACCTCCTTTATCACAAAGATGAACAATAAAAGCTAAAATTAACAATTTTTCAAAAACCATTTCTATTCTATTTATTATATAACATTATTTTCTTTTATAATTATAAACACTTTGACTAAATTAAATTCTACATTATATAAAAATACCACATTATAATTAAAACGCTAATTTATTTAACAACAGGTTTAATAAGGAAGAAATTGTGTCATTCACTAAATCCAATTTAATTCCTTGATGTAGTTTATACACTATGATATTACCCAATACCACCCCTTATTATATTATATGATTAATGGTAACAATATTTTATAAATGTAAAGGTATTTAATTGGGAACTGGTATACACACAAAAAGCCTCTGGAAAAGAATGCAATTATAATAATAGTTTTGCAGTACTCAATATCAATTAATTGATAACTTATTTTTGGATAATGTCCTTCAGCGGTTATCCTGAAATCTCCACTAAATCCCGAGACAGTACTATAATAGGAAAATAATATTATATTATTATATTTGTACTATAATAATATTATAGCACTATAATATTATTTATTGTTTATTATTATACTATTATTGTTAAGCCACCTCAATTCGACATGGTCTCCTTGTCGGAAAGCTTAGCTAAAAAAAATTAATAAACACTGGCTCGGATAAAACATTTATTCGTAAATTAAATTAGATCAAATACATAAATTAAATTAAAAACAAAGAGAAACCTTCTAAATAATATAGGACCCAATTAACAAAAATAATAACAAAAAAAACTTCTTTTGACGAAAATTACAATAAGAAAAAAATTTGCTAATTACAAATTTTTGTAAATGATGAAGTGATGAACTCCGATGGGTCGCGGTCCTGCAGTTCGTACCGAAAAGGTCGGGGACGACGTTCTGTTCTTAACGTAGGTGGGCCCACACAGCAAACCGCTCCGAAGATCTCATCCAGAAAGGTCAGGTGACAAGTACAGCGACTGGGCGACTGTACATAGGCTACTCGACTGGGCGAGTGTACATGGGCGACGATGTCGACGGGGCGACTGATCTATGGCCACTGAACTTGTAGTATTGTTGTGGCTAATAATCCTACTGGCTGGTATTTCACGACCACACACACGCACAATTCTTCATTTATTTTAAAACAAAAACATACTTGTCATGTGTTAAATTTATTAACGGCTGATTAAAAGAAAACAAAAAAAAAAGATTTACATTTTAATTAATATATATATATATATATGGCGTTAACAATTATAATAACTCAAATAGTTGTTTAATATAAATTAGAGGGAAAAAATCGAAATTCAGGTTTTTGTCCTTTGACATTATTTTCCTTTGAGACGATTGGAATTTTATTCAAGAAAACCCCACATTTCGCTAATTTTTCATTTTATTGAATAAAGTTATAATGTTTTGTTTTTAACTCCCTAAGCTCCTAATTTTAGTCATCCAATAATTACTCCGTAAATACCTTTCCAAAAAAATCCACGGACCATTTAGTATTGTTATGCTCTAGAAACTGTTTCACAACGATGTGATATCAAGTACACGCCTAGATAGAACGTTCTAGATGTGTCCTGGCCGTGCACACTTGCATATGCATGTCATGTCATCAATGTATGTGGCACATTATCACGAAGATACCCATATAGGGGTTTCATGAGTCTCTGCCCAAGTGAATGGTAATGCATAAATGTTGAGGTAGGGTTCAGACAGTAGACAGCATTTTGATGAACTGATAATGTAAATCATTTCATAGATATTTATATGAATAAATCTTTAGCAAAAATGTTTTGTTATTTTTAAAATATATATTTATTGCTATTTACAACTCTACATTATAATACATTTAGTAAATCTGATCTAAGTTAAATTGGAGTTTCACAGGCGTGTAGAGAAACTACCCTTTAGTAGCACTCTAATGACATTTTACATTAGCTGGTCTCGTGGCCATCTTCTTTTCAGGCGCCTCGGAGGATTGCCAGGAATGGGAGAGGATGCAAGGTTAGAAACTAGGGGGTTTGAGTGGTTAGGGAGTTTATAATGGAAGAAGTGATATCTGGTTCGGGCTAGATCGGTTACATAGAGAACATTAATGTGTTTATATATGATTTTATTTGTGACAAAGTAAGGAGGATTTTACGAAGGATTTTGGATTGTAAGGATTGAAGACGAGAGGAATTCGAAGGTTTAGTGGAGCCCCAAAGCTCAACTCCATATTAGCAGAAATGTAAAACGTAATTAAGAAAAAAAAACGACGGGTTGGCCATCAACAGAAAAATAGTCTTACATAATCCTAAGGTACTCCAATCAACTAGAGTTCAGTTCACATCATCCTTTCTGTTTTATAATTCTTTATAAGAACTTTTATTTTTTTTTTAAATCAACGTTTCGAAATTTTTACCATACTATCTGAAGGTACACTTGAATTTATAAAAAGATTCTTATTAACTGGGGAGTGGGGTGGCTCAGTGGTAAGGTACTGTGCTACCAACTCCAAGGACCCGGGTTCCAATCCAGTTATTACAGATAATTATTTATTTTGTTACTGTACCTCTTGACCTCATCAAGCAGCAAGAAATGATGATGTTTCAATTCAAGAGAGATGTCTCATCAGGTCTTCCGGTAAATGTTCATAGTACAAGACCCGGGGAGAAAAAAGGCAGTTTTTTCATCCTAATTTTTTATAACTTCAATAAAAACTATGTATAATTACTAGTCAAAATTGATGATTCTGCCAAGTTTAGGTAGGGGGAATAAAAAATGGCAGCTGTTTTAAAACCTTAAAAAACATTAATTTTTCATTCGGAGCACTATATCTTAAAAAATACAAACAATACTAGAAAATCTAAGAAAACATTATTTAAAGAAGAGTAAATTTGCAGAAATATTAGCCAAAAGAGCTATTTAAGTCCAATAGTTCTCGAGATACAGCTTTTTAAAAATCAAAATTTCTTAAAAATCTTCTGAAAGATCAGTAGTTAGATAGTTTATTTTGAGAACTCTATATCTCAGGAACTATGTGACGTACAGATTAGCACTCAAATTGAAGCAATTTTAATGTAATACAAAGTAGTTTATGACCTTTACCTTCTTAGTTTTCATGATATTTGCTAAAATAAATTGATTTATAGTTGTTCGGACAATAAGTTTGATTTATTAAAAACTTTATTTCAGAAGCCATTGGACGTACAGATGTATGTTTGTACTCAAATTAAAGTAGGTAAATTTACCATAAAATAGTTAATAATCTTTATCTTTGCAGAAGTAGTAGTTTTTATGAATTATTTGCCAAAATAAACTCACAAAATGTTAATTTCTATTTGTAAATTAGGAGTTAGTGAATTTATTTTTAGAAATCTATATCTCGATAACCATTCAACGTAAAAATTTCTATAAGCACTCAAATTAAAGCTTATTTAACGCACTATAAAGTAGATAAGAACATTTATCTTCATAGGAGTAGAGGTTTTTCTGATATTCGACAGAAAGTATGCAGAAAATATAAATTTGTGAATAGTCAGAATCAACGTAGGGTTTTTTGTCATTTCAGCCTTGAATGAGGGTCTAAGTTAGTCCTTTTTATAGTCTATTTGTTTTGTTTTAAATGTGAATGGGTTTTAAATTTGTCTTGTAATATTGAAATATAGGAGTTGAGCTTTGGAGCTCCAATAAACCCTTGAATTCCTCTCGTATCCAATCCTTACAATCAAAAATCCTTCGTAAAATCCTTAATTCTTCCTACTTTGCCATAAATAAAATCATCAAAAAAGACTTTAATGTTCCATTTGTAACCGATCTTGCCCGAACCTTGTATCAACCTTTCTATTATAAATTCCCTAACCATCAAAAACCTCTAGATTCTAACATAGCTTCTTGTATTCATAAAAATCCTCCGAGGCGCCTAAAAAGAAGATACCCTCGAGACCTTCTTGTGTAAAAATATGATTTGAGTGC
The DNA here is from genome assembly GCF_000696795.3 of Halyomorpha halys. Lineage (NCBI taxonomy): Eukaryota > Metazoa > Arthropoda > Insecta > Hemiptera > Pentatomidae > Halyomorpha > Halyomorpha halys. The sequence goes on along the minus strand of NW_027116742.1, from coordinate 263,186 downwards.
TACCAATGGATAGTTTCTCTACATGCCAGTATATCTCCATTTTTGTACTACATCAAATTTACTTTTTTTTTTCTTAATATTTATTTATTGCTATTTACAACTGTACATTATAACACATTTAGTAAATCCGATCTAAGTCAAATTGGAGTGTTACAGGCGTGTAGAGAAACTACTCATTGGTAACACTGTAATGACATTTTACATTAGCTGGTCTCGTGGCCATTTTCTTTTGAGGCGCCTCGGAGGATTGTCAGGAATGGAAGAGGATGTAAGATTAGAAACTAGGGGGTTTGAGTGGTTAGAGAGTTTATAATGGAAGGAGTGATATGTGGTATGTATGATTTTATTTGTGACAAAGTAAGGAGCATTGAGGATTTTACGAAGGATTTTGGATTGTAAGGATTGCATACGAGAGGAATTCGAAGGTTTAGTGGAGCCCCAAAGCTCAACTCCATATGTCCAGATTGGCCTTATTACAGTCATGTAGATCAGTCTTTTGTAATGTGTTGGAAGTGTAGACCGTTTGTCTAGTAAGTGCTCTAATAGTCGAAATCGACGGGCAGTTTCCTGTCTTTTCAGTCTGGTGTGAGGATTCCAAGTTAATCGCTTGTCCAAATGTAGTCCAAGGTAGCGGATCTGTTCAACAGGGTTAAGAGTAACATCATTAAATGAAAATGTAGGCCAGTCAGTTCAATTTACTTAATATGTTTTTTTTTTGTAAATACAGTTGTAAGTTGTTATTTATTGCAATTAAGAAAAAAAAAACTCTATCACCACTCCAATTGTAGCTTGTACAAGGTATAGCTACATGAAAACTTCCGACAGATGTACCGAAGACTAAAAAGGAGCAAGATGAGGAATCTCTTTAACTAACTAATGAAGTCAATTATAGTGAGGAGGTAGCAATGGGTACAGGTCTCCATTATGCCCCTCATACTATTGTAGTAACATTTTCTGATCATATTCAATCTGAAGACAACTAGGAATGAATAAATAAAAAAAAAAAAAAAAATTATGTTAAATGTATATGTTTTTTCGTTATCCAGAAACGTATATCCATGCTACCATATAAATAGATAGCATGCAAATTTCCAACCACAAATGCACAAACACAAAACTCGATTTGTCTTAAAATGTCAAACCCTACCTCGGAAACTATTATTTTGGAAAAAATCTCTAAACCACTATTATGCAATCAAGAGAGATCTGTACTGTTTTGATCTGTTCTTCGTTCTGGGGGAGGACTAAACGCTTGAGCAATTCCTCATGAAATATGCATCTACATTCTCATTTACCGTAACTGGCTTATTTACATATAACATAACAAACGTTACTAAACGTAACCAAGTTACACTTTTATCAGGTATCTTATAAACACTTAACGCTCTACTACTAAATACCCCTTTGTAATATTTTAAATAAGGAATTACATTTCACGTTTGGCTACTTAGTATCTTAAGAGTTGATTACTACATCACAGCCTCAGCAATATAAGCGAAGCTATAATAGTACAACATGTCCTATATTAATAATAATTATTTGAATAAATTAATTGGTATCTAGGTTAAGTTTCAACATTGTTTGTTATTTTATTTAAAAGTTTAAAGTTTGGCTAATTTGGCCATTCTTAAGGGCAATCTTAAAGTTAAATTGCCACTAACGCCTGTTGAAGATTCGATACTTAGAACTCCATCTTGAGAAGAGACTTACTTGGAATCCACACACAAGACTGAAACGACAAGAAACTGCTCGTAGATTCCGATTGCTACAACACTTACTTGACAAACGCTCTAAA
>NW_027116742.1:257781-259676 GCF_000696795.3 Halyomorpha halys | reverse complement strand
CAATTGGTGGAGTGGTTCGGAATCCTCCACCTGTTCCGTGATTGAGCCTCCGTCGGTTTGTGGTGCGGTAGTGGGGCGCAGTAGGGTGCATCTCCTGGTGGCCCTTTGAGTTGTGGGAAGTCTGTTGTTGTCTAAAGGGGTCTTCTTCTGTTCCGCTAGCTTATTTTTCAGTGATTCAGTCTCTTTCAGCAAGGTTACTCTAGTTTCACATTATCTGAACGAAGCCACGTGGTCTTTAGAACAGTTGGGATATTTAGGTGGACTGATGGTTGGTGCGAGGACTGATGTGGTGGTCTTTTCCACAACGTACGCATCGCAGCTCATAGCCGCAGTAGTTCTTTGTGTTGCCGTATCGCTAGCATCTGAAGCACTGCGGTGAGCCACCCTCTTTTTTAGGAATGTATTTAGCAACCGTGAGTATACACTTGTTGACGTGGCGAACGTTCTTCACATCTTCAATGGTTACCGTTGACGGTACTGTGATGACAATAGGAGAGAGGGGGCCTCTGCGTCTGTGCGCAGAAGTCTTCGGACATCCCTAGCACCCAATGGCCTGAATGCTTCTCCCACATCTTCGATGGGTATTTTTAATGGCATATCGCGCTGCAGCAGTATATAAACTTAATATTATCACAAAAAAAAAAAAATTATTTTGGAGACAAATGTGCAATAGATCGAAATAATAATAAATAGATATTACTATTACAAGAACAAGTTTAATATTTTTTTGAACTAAACAATACATTTAAACATGTATAGTGGAATGAGTTAAAATTGCAGTACGGTTTGTAGACATGTTGTTTATAACTAATTTATACCTTATCATAGAGGGTTTTATTAATTATAAAATGTGAATTGAAGTTGAATTTTTAGCTCTAAACGTCCACTATAATAAAGGATTGAATAATTAAAAAGAGGGTTGAATTTTTCCTTTAAATAATTTAATTGATATAAGATTGTAAACCTTTGGAAAGTATTTGATTGGATTTATTTTTGGAACGTAATAAATAAAGTTTTCATGAGAGAATTTTGAACGAATGGAATGTGGACGAAATTGAGAAACTCAGAAGATTAATTGGAACAAGGGCCTCTCAATTTGGGCCTAAAATTTTAGATAAGCCACATAACTTCCTCTATAAAGCCAGGGTTCAAAGCCGAGTTAAATTCGAACTATGTATTCTTTAAGCGAATATGAGTTGAGTATTTAATTAAATAACTGATTTAACTAATAAAATAATGATTATTTGCATCATAAATATGGGCAATACTTAATCTAAAAGTAATTTAGATAACCCTCATTTTAGAAAATTTTAAGATAATTTTTTTCATATATTTATATTGACATTTACAACTGTACATAAAAATACATTTAGTAAATTTGATGTAAAAATGGAGTGATACAGACATGTAGAGAAACTACACATTATTTTATGAGGATTGTCAGGAATAGAAGGTTAGAAAATAGAGGATTGTAATGGTTAGGGAGTTTAAATTGGAAAGATTGATATCTGGTTCGGGTTACATCGCTTACATAAGGAGCATTAAGGTATTTAGTGATAAATCTATTTATGGCAAAGTAAGGAGCACTGAGGATTTTATGAAGGATTTTGGATTGTAAGGATTGGATACGAGAGGAATTCGAAGGTTTAGTGGAGCCCCAAAGCTCAACTCTGTACGTTCAGATAGGCCTTATTATTATCTTGTAGATCAGTCTTTTATAATTCAATGAAAATTTTGATCGTTTGTACAGTAGGGGTATTCATGATATTGTGTTAAATGTAAAATGTTTTACCATGTTAAATGTTATAATTATAAGATTGTGAGCAGCCCTATTTAAAGTCATGTTAAATACATAAGAGCTCCTAGCGGATTTACTAGCAACTTGTTTAGTAACC
>NW_027116742.1:255851-256991 GCF_000696795.3 Halyomorpha halys | reverse complement strand
TTTTTTTTTTTTTTAGCCTACGTTTCGCCTCACGTTGTAGGGCTTCTTCAGGGCTCAAAAAGATACAAACACTTAATATATGTAAAATAAATACATTTTTTATTTGTGTTTTTATCTTTTTTAGAACTGACGAAGCCCTGCAACATGGGGCGAAACGTTGGCTCAAATAAAAATAGTACGTAATATTACTATTTCAGTTTTATTTTACCGCACCCCGACCAAACTCCATTAATTAACCTAATTGATAACTATTTCAGATTATGATATAACCTAAGGTATAATGTAATTTCAACATGTGTACTAAGACCTTCTCAATGTTTGCCAAACAATTAATCCTAATGTGTGAACCATGTATTTATTCTTTTAGGGACATTTGTCCCAGAGTAATTTTTTTCTTTTATTCATTAAGCTAATATTCAAAATCACGATGCAAAATGGCGTACGTAATATAATTTATAAAAAGAAAATTATATATAATCGTTACACTTTCTTGAGACTGGTTATTATTGTTTAATTAGAATAAATTTTATCCAATTTTAGTCTCTAAACAATTTATATTTCTTTATAAATCCGACGTTTCGGCCAATTCAGCCATCCTCAAGGACAATCAAATACAATTTTTGAGCCACATCTATTTAGAAAAAAAAAACATTATGCATTCTACCCAGGTCATTAAATTCAGTCTACTCTTATTTGTCAATTCTTCATTTAAGTTAAAAATTAAAACTTTTAATTAAAGTTAATTTTCACTATTTCACCAGTAGATTGTTGTGATAAATTATAATAGTGAAAATTAACTGTGATTGAAATCATATTTCATAATATTTCCTGTTATCTGAACTTTTCAGAAATCCGAACACCTATTGTATCATTTAGTTCGAATTACTGATAATAAATAGTATAATATTATTAAAATAAATCAAAAATTGTATCCTTATTTGTCTCAACACTTTTTATTTCAACAGTCCAACGTTTCGGCCATTTCGGCCATCCTCAAGGACATTCTTCAATTATAAATTCTTCCCCACTATTTATTATTTATTAATAGTTTATGTATATGGTAGTGATTTGATGGATAATTTTAAAATAAGAAGATTTAGATATTTATGATTTTAAATAAAAAAATAGGTTTTTAACTTA
>NW_027116742.1:251836-253752 GCF_000696795.3 Halyomorpha halys | reverse complement strand
AAGAAAATAATGTAATATAATAAATAGAATAGAAATGGTTTTTGAAAAATTGTTAATTTTAGCTTTTAATGTTCATCTTTGTGATAAAGGAGGTAGGAGAAAATTATTTTATAGTCTATATGGTTGTTATCACAATGGAAGATAACCTTCAGAAAGGTAAAATTTCTAGTTTATGGAAATATACCCACACTGTAAGTCCCTCTCCATTTGGATAATTTCCAAGCCACTACTTGCTCAATAAAAGTCTTATTTACTCCCAAGAATTTATAGTTCTAAATGTACTTTTTATAATTAATCTTAATGCATTGAACATACATCTGTAAATAACTATTAACTAATGGTTAAACACAGAAGAAGGGGGAGCGCGCCGTGGTAAGGCAAGAAGCTACTAACTCCAAGGACCCGGTTTTGAATCCGACTGGACAGAAAATTTTTTTCTGTTGTACTGAGGTACAATAATTAGTACTATGATTCTGACCAATTCACCTCCTTGCACAACCGTTGGACTAGTAATAGTACTTCCTTACCCTGACCCTTCATGGGTTGTAGTAGTACAGATTTTTATTTTTATTTTTAAACATAGAAAAATGCGTCCAGCTAGTTGTAAGTATAATGAAGTGCACACACATACTTGGGTAAAACTTCAAACGTACTTATAATTGGTTTTAAATTCTTCCAAGTATTTTAAAGATTTTAAAATTCTTTGTTTGGTTAGTTAAAAGTTAAGGAAAATATGCCGTAGAAGTTATAACAATAATTAAAATATCTTGAGCAGATTTAATAAAAAAATAAATCCATACATTTTTCATGTTTATTTTTATCACTTTGGTTTTCGATCATCGTTACTAAGATAGTGTAATAATTTGGTTTTATTTTTATTTTAGCAAATATCATGAAAACTACTACTCCTACGAAGGTAAAGGTCATAAACTACTTTATAATAGAACTATTTAGCTTTAATTGGAGTGCTAATAGACATTTGTACGTCACATAGTTCCTGAAATATAGAATTCTCAAAATAAATTAACTTCTAATCTTTCAGTAGATTTTTAAGAAATTTCGCTTTTTAAAAAGCTATATATCGGGAACTATTTGACGTAAATAGCTCCTTTAGGGTTAATATTTCAGTAAATTTACTCTTCTTTAAATAATATTCTCTTAGACTTTCTAGTGTTGGTAGTTTTTAAGATATTGAGCTCCGAATGAAAAATTAGTGTTTTTTTAAGGTTTTGAAACAGCCACCATTTTCTATTCCCCCTACCTATACTTGGCTGACTCATCAACTTTGACTAGTAATTATACATAGTTTTCATTAAAGTAATCGAAAATTGGGGTGAGATAACTGTTTTTTTTTCTTCCCGGCTTTTGTACTACAACTATCTATGCACCATGCAAGCTAGGACCTGACCTGTCCCTACCATCACGCCAAAGTCCAGGACATGCTGTCCAGGCTTTAAGGGAGAAGAAACCGTCTTTCGCGAACACAGGACGAAGCGATTTCGAAAAATGGTTTTCACCATTTCGCCCACCGCTGAAGCTGCACCAGATAAGCAACTAATTTTCTAATGTATGAGACCCCATGATTTGCTGTCTTAAATCATATTATCAAATAAAATAATTTCATTTAATCTAACACACTAACCTTGATTGCACCTCAAAGGATTAACACTTGAACTTGTTATTAATGAGCAGAAAAGTCTCATAAATTTCAACTCCCTTTGTTCCACAATATTTAAACACAATTAAAAATACAATCGAGGTACCTGAAGTACGGCACGAGCAGGTTCCTATGTAAACAATAGTTTTTTTTTTAATTATTTATTTATTGTAATTTACAACTGTACAAAATAATACAATAAGTAAATATGTACTCATATACCGTATAAAGAATGGGACCTAAGATACTACCTTGAGGA
>NW_027116742.1:243842-250646 GCF_000696795.3 Halyomorpha halys | reverse complement strand
ATGAGTTTATTTGTGACGTAATAAGGAGCATCAAGGATTTTACGTAGGATTTTGGATTGTAACGATTGGATGCGGGAAGAAATTGATGGTTTGGTGGAGCCGCAGAGCTCAATTCCATATGTCCAAATTGGTCTGATTATTGTAGTGTATACTAATTTTTTGTAGTGAATGGGATGTTTAGAGCGTTTGTCAAGTAAGTGTTGTAGCAATCGGAATCATTCTAAATTTAGAATAAATTTATTTAGCATTCTAAATAATTTTATAATTGTTTGAAGCCGGAGTGTCATATCTTCAACAACACTGTGTTACATTCCGAAGGGCTGAACTGTTTAAAGAAAAGCTGTAGTAAGACACAAAATAAATTGTCCGGAATTTCGTTCATAATTCAATTCATGACAATTCAATTGCGAATAAACCGTTATTATTTCATGAATAGTTCTGACATTTTTAATTAACCTGTGTTAAATATTGTAACTTTATTAAATGTTGTAAACCATCGCCACGTCTTGAGGTTGCGAAGACTGAGCATGTTAGAGCGAGAGTTCCACAGTGTAAATAAATATTTGTTTCACAGAGATACTGGAAAATTAACCTGAACCCACTTTTGGACTATGTAAATGTTATTCTCAGACTAATTCTCTAGAGGGAAGAGTGCGCCAGATTTCAATTTCAAAAATAAAATAAAACAAAATTTATATTTGAATAGCCCCGGTGGTCATATTCGATACTTAGGACTCCATCTTGACAATAGGCTTACTTGGAATCCACATACAAGACTGAAACGCTCTAAACTTCTCATTCACTACAAAACATTAGTATACACTACGATAATCAGACCAATTTGGACATATGGAATTGAGCTCTGGGGCTCCACCAAACCATCAAATTCCTCTCGCATCCAATCCTTACAATCCAAAATCCTACGTAAAATCCTTGATGCTCCTCACTACGTTACAAATAAACTCATCCACGAAGACCTTAACATCATATTAGTTGCAGATTTGACCCAAAACAGATATGCGTCTTTTCATTCCAAACTCCTTAACCATCCTAACCCATTAATTCTCAATCTTTCATCCTTAGCAATCCCTGATAATCCTCCGAGGCGTCTGAAAAGAAGATGGCCACGGGACCTTCAAATTTAAATTAATGCTTGAAGTACCACCAATGGGTGGTTCCTTCCCAAGATTTTCAGGTGTATATGAAACATACAACATACTTACTTATTGTATTTATTATTTGTACAGTTGTAAATCACATTAAATAAATTTTAAAAAAAAATTATCTATGATTGTGTTGATTTTATTTTAATTATTTACCTCGAACATTTCTTATTTTATATTATTTAACTCAGTTACATACAAATATTTATTTAGAAAGAGTACATATAATTTTATTTTTATCCATTTAAGTCAATAGTTTATTATCTTATAGTACTTTTTTAATAATAATTATTATTATTATTTATTTAATTGTATTTTTAATTAATATTAATCCTTTGTCAACATCCCAAACCTTCTAATCCCACATCACCACCTCTGAAGAAGGGAGGATTAAAATTAATCCCAATAAATCCCACCAAATCACATTTGCCTTTTGTCTTAAACCCATGACATTCTGCCCTACAGTTTCATTTAATAATATTTTTCTTTCCCCTGTAGAATAGATCCGCTACCTTGGATTACATTTGGACAAACGACTAACTTGGAATCATAGAAGACTGAAAAGACAGGAAACTGCACGTTGATTTCGACTATTACATCACTTACTAGACAAACGGTCTAAACTTCCAATTTATGACTGATCTACATGACTATAATAAGGCCAATCTGTACATATGGAGTTGAGTTTTAGTGCTCCACTAAACCGTCGAATTCCTCTCGTATTCAATCCTTACAGTCCAAAATCCTCAGTGCTCCTTACTTTGTCACAAATAAAATCGTACATAATGACTTTAATGTTTCATGTAACCGATCTAGCCCAAACCAGATATCAATCCTGCCATTATAAACTCTTTAACCGCCCAAACCTACTATCTAATATTGCTTCCTCTTTCATTTTTGACATTTCTCTGAGGCACCTGAAAAGATTATTACTACGAGACCTGCTAATGCAAAAACATCGTTAGACTGCTACCAATGGGTAGTTTCTCTAAAATTCTGAATCACTAATATAAAATTTACGATTAAGATGTATGTACAGTTGCAAATTTCGATAAAGATAAGAAATAAATTTTATACTTTTTTCTTATATTGTATTTTTTAAATATTATAACTATAGTTATTTAATTAATTTTTATTTTTAGATAATATTTATATATTTTATTATTGTGTTCTAGCATCTTAAATACCTATTGGCCTTGAATAGAATCTATTATTCCAATAAAAATTTATAGACTCCAGATGTTAAAAAAATAGAGCAAAATTAGAGATTATATAATTTTTTCAATCGCCAATAATCAAACCTCATATCAGTATTTGATGAGTTTCCTGCACAAAGTGGAAAGTAAGAACATTCTAAAACTCTCCGTTGAAAGCAGTTACATTCGCGTCAATTATTTTTTTAGAACAATAATATGTTATATATGGGTACTCGATTACTTTTTTTACAATGGTGAGTAATAATTGTTGTTGTTTAATATTCACTGGAACGTACCTTATGCTGAAACACAGTGTATAAACATAGTGTGCACTTCACAACCCTCCTTAGACTACGCCTAAAGTACAAGAGCCAAAGAGGAGAAAAAAGGCAGTCATCTCACCCCAATTTTTAATTACTTTAATAAAAACTATGTATAATTAATAGTCAAAATTGATGAGTCTGCCAAGTATAGGTAGGGAAATAAACAATTGTGGCTTTATTTTATATTATAATATTTTTTTAATCGGAGCTCTATATCTTTACAACTACCAACAACAATATAAAATCTAAGAGAACATAATTTAAAGTAGAGTAAAATTGCTAAAATGTAAGCCCTAATAGAGCTATTTATGTTAAATAGTTCTCGAGATATAGCTTTTTAAAAAGCAACATTTCACAAAAATGTTGTATGCAACGTACTAAAATATCAGTAGTTAGTTAATTTATTTTGAGAAATATATATCTAAGGAACTGTGTGACGTACAGATGTCTATTAGCACTCAAATTAAAGCTAGTTTAATGAGCTATAAAGTAGTTTAGGATATTTATTTTCGTAGTAGTTGTTTGAAATTTACTAAAATAAAGATTTAAAGTTGTTCGGACAAGTTTTCATTTACCAAATTTATATTCATATAATTAAGATGTAAATATCATAAAAACTACTACTCCTACAAAGATAAACATCAATAAATATTTTATAGTAAATTTAACTAGCTTTAATTTGAGCGCTGGCAGACATCTGTACGTCTAATGGTTTTTGAAATGAAGTTTTTCATAGATCAAACTTATTGTCAGAACTACTATAAATTAATTTATTTTAGTAAATATCATGAAAACTACTATTCCTACAAAGGTGAAGGTCATAAACTACTTTACAGTCCATTAAACTAGCTTTAATTTGACTGCTAATATACATATGTACATCACATAGTTCCTGAGATATAGATTTCTCAAAATAAATTAACTGACTATTGATATTTCAGTACATTTTTATGAAATATTGTTTTTTAAAAGGCTCTATCACGAGAAATATTGGACGTAAATAACTCTATTAGGGCTCGTATTTCAGCAAATTTGCTCTTCTTTAAATAAGGTTCTCTTAGATTTTCTAGTATTGTTGGTAATTTTTATGATATAGAGCTCAAAATGAAAAATTAATGTTTTTTTAAGTTTTTGAAACAGCCGCCATTTTTTATTCCCCCTGCGTATACTTGGCAGACTCATCAGTTTTGACTATTAATTATACATAGTTTTCATTTAAGTAATCAAAAATCATGGTGAGATAACTGCCTTTTTTTCTTCCCGGCTCTTGTACTATATGACAAGTCAATTCTGACACACTTTTAACATAAAAAGAAGATCTTATATACAGAAAAGTTAGCCCCCCCCCCCCGTATAATATATGCATTAATAAAACCACTACACCATCAATCTGAACGTAAATCGCTTTTTGTTATACCGGACCGAATAGAGGTTGGCAATGTGCAACTTGTCAGGTAAAACAATTAATTGAAGGATTCTTTGTAAGTACCGATACATGTTATCGTCACATAGGTTTGAAATCTTGCTAGACATAGAAACATTTAAGCCTATTCATTGCGCCTGGAGAAATCTTAAGACTCTAAAGAAGTTCTCCAGTTCCCTACCCAACCTGCAGACTTACATAATGGCCGTTTCTCCAGACCGACGAAGAGGGTCAAGAATAGTCTAATCGGGGCAGCAATCTAATTAGTCGAGCCAGCTACGACAGGAAGCTAGGGCTCCGAATCTTGGGAGAGGGAGGGGGAGTGTCGTTATGGAAACATTTTGGATGATGTAATAACTCAGGGTATTCGAAAATATTTCGAGGCACCGTAGATAACCGATGAGCGGGCTATCGGGAAGTCATCTTCCATTAAATAAATAATATTACACTTTTCAAATATTTTTTTAATGTGATTTACAACTTTACAAATAATAAATAAAATAAGTAAATATGTTGTATGTTTCATTTACACTTGAACATTTTGGAAGGAACCACCTATTAGTGGTACTTCAATCATTAATTTATATTAGAAGATCATGTGACCATCTTCTTTTCAGACGCCTCTGAGAATTATCAGGGATTGTTAAAGATGAGAGATTAAGAATTAATGGGTTATGATGGGGAAGGAGTTTGGAATGAAAAAACGCATATCTGTTTGGGTCAAATCTGCAACGAATGGGATGTTAAGGTCTTTGTGGACGAGTTTATTTGTAACGTAATAAGGACCATCAAGGATTTTACGGAGGATTTTGGATTGCAAGGATTAGATGCGGGAGGAATTTGATGATTTGGTAGAGCTCCAGAGCTGAATTCCATATGTCCAAATTGGTCTCATTATCACAATGTTTACTAATTTTTTTTGTAGTGAATGAGACGTTTAGAGCGTTTCAGTCGTGTATGTGGATTCAAAGTAAGTTTCTTGTCAAGATGGAGTCCTAAGTATCGAATCTGACCACCGGGGCAATTCAAATATAATTTTTGTTTTATTTTATTTTTGAAATTGAAATCTGGCGCACTCTTCCCTCCAGAGAATTAGTCTGAGAATAACATTTATTTAAGTGGGTCCAGGTTAATTTTCCAGTACCTCTGTGAAACAAATATTTACTTACACTGTGGAACTCTCGCTCTAACATGCTCGTTCATCGCAACCTCAAGACGTGGCGATGGTTTACAGCATTTAATAAAGTTACAATATCTAACATAGTTTAAATAAAAATTTCATAACTATTCATGAAATCATAACGGTTTATTCGCAAATTTTTATTAGAGCTGTATACAGCATATGTAAAAAAAATCAATATAGCTTTGTAATTATATGAAATTCGTAAATATTTTGAAAAATAGTAATAGTAAAAGACTTAGTGAAACCGAAGGTTCGATGCCGATTCTAACAATTGTTCTAGATAAACATCCAGTGACGCCCCTCCAAACTCAAATTTAACAAATAAGTCTTAATGGAATCTTCCCATTTACGTTTCGGTCTACCCCTTGGACGTTTACCCGTCGGTTCAAAGTTTATTAATATTTTAGGGATCCGCTGATTACAGAATAATACGTGAATTATATTTACCGGGTACAGTTCTGTCATTCCAGTGTTGTTTATCCTTCTAAATTACCGAGTTAACTCATCCTTTTTCGGTCCGATTATTTTACGTAATACTTAATTTTATAAAAAACCTCAAGGCGCTGTACTTCCCCTAGTGTAAGAGGCCATTTTTCGCCCGTAAAGAGCAGTGGGAACGTAATTAGGAGTTTTGTAAATTCTAACTCATAAATTTTTTGATGTTTGGCCTGAAGGCGCGAGCTAGGCCATTTCGAAACTGAAAAATAAAATTCCAGCCTTAAAATTTAATTTAGCAGGGTACAACTAGCAAGTTACCTTCATAAATGTGAACATAATATAACTTACAATAAACCAATGTAAGAGTTATAAGAATAAGATATAATATTTACTACAGACTTTTTATTTAACATGCAAAATTTATGTAAGATCAAACACTGAAACATCCTACAGGTTTCCAACATGTTGCGATAGAAAGGTTATGTCGGGTTACACCGATACCAGCTGGCTTGAGCAAAGAGATTATGTAAAATGTATTTACCACTGATACAATTATAGACATAACTTTTATTTTTTCCTTATATTTATTTGAAACCTAATTTTATTAATTATTGGAAGATTATTGATTGACCGTGTGCATAGATGAATGGAATATGGTCCGGGTGCGGTAAAAAAAAAAAAAAAACTCAAATAGTAAATAATTATAGTATTTCATTGAGCCAACGTTTCGCCCCACGTTGCAGGGCTTCGTCAGGGCTAAAAGAGATACAAACACTATAGATACAAAAAGGGAAAAAAAAAAAAACATAAGTGTAAAATAACGGGGGTATAAAATGAAAAGTAGTAAGATATGATAAGAAAAATTAAAGGTTGTAAATAGTAAATGAAAAGGGTAATAGTAACAGATAGATAAGAGAAGAAATATTAAAGAAATGAAGAGATGAACTGAAGAGAAATGAAGAGATTTACAAATAAAGAGATGAAAAAAGAAAAGAAAAATTACAAATCAAATGATGAGACAGAATGCATACCTGTTTTGACGGCAGTCAATAACAAAGTGACGGTTGGTATTGGGAGG
>NW_027116742.1:238252-243312 GCF_000696795.3 Halyomorpha halys | reverse complement strand
ATAAAAATAAATATGAGATAACAATAATAATAAAATAATAATAAAACATTAAAACTAAATAAAGGCAATAATTTGAAAAGGAGGCGATGTTCTTTTAATAATTTAAACACTATAACCTTAGTTTCCTCATCTGTGAGAGCTTCACATAAATTTGAGGTCAGTCTTATTCTGTTTATTGTTTGTGAATTGTGAGGACATTCTTCAAAAATATGTTTAATTGTAAGATTTTTTTTTTAAGTCATGTTACTAAATATTACTTTTATAATTCATTATATTACAGTCAGTTTTTATAACCATTGTAAACCTATTGCCAGCTGATTGTTAGGCTGTTAAATGTGCTCACGATTGTTTTCAGATTAATTTCGTTTATTACTTATGATATTAAATTTGTTTTAATTTTTTCTTGGCTCTCGATTTAGTAATAAAAGAGTATATAAGGAAGATTGATCGATTCATTTCACGCTATATACTCAGTAGAATGTAATACAGTGTCCAACATGTATATTAGACTTAATTTTGAGATATTCATTTTTTTTTTGCAGGGAATTTGTTTGGCCTTGTAAGAAGTTACCTCGAGTATCAATGAGAGGAGATGGCCACAGAGCTATATCCTTGGCCTTAACCTCAGGAAGTTAGCCTTCGACGAGTTTCGAGGAGTACTAGAAGAAAAATTGTTTTCTGCCACGGCCTTCGTCGGTCACTTGGTCAACGTAGCGTCAGGAGAAATAAACAGAAAGATTTTTTATTTATATATGTATATATAGTTGACCGTAAAAATTGATGTATAGGAAGATGGTCAGGGTTGCGGTCAAAGGAGAAACAAAAATAATTTACAACTATTTATTTTTCCGACGTTTCGCCCCACTTTGCAAGGCTTCATAAGGGCTAAAAAGATACAAAGATAAGAATAAAAATAAGTAACAATGGCTAGAGTAAAAAGTTTTTATATAAAATTAGCAAATGAATTCATTTTTCGTCATATCTTTATCACTACTTCATGTATACGCAACGTATTTTAAATTAAAATAAAACCGTTGAACGGCTGGTGGGAGGAGCTTGCTCCCCACACCTCCACGTTTCCGCTTCATTGTTGCCTACTGTTCACCCTTTTGCTTTGAATAGGTAGGTTGTCTTGACTTTTTCTTTGCTCATTTATTATCATTTTATATCTTTATTATTACTTATTTATGTATAATTATTATTTTTCATGACGTTTATTTAATCTCAATTTTTTTTTCCTTCCCCGTAAAGTTTTTGTTTTATGTACATCTCCTGTACTTTTTTTACTGTATATTTTAAGTATTTTTATATAAAAAATTTTACTCTTGCCATTGTTACTTATTTTTATTCTTATCATTGTATTTTATCTTTGTATTTTTATTCTCATCATTGTATCTTATCCTTGTATTTTTATTCTGATCATTGTATCATTTTGTATCTTTTTAGCCCTGATGAAGCCCTACAAAGTGGGGCGAAACGTCGGAAAATAAATAGTTATAAACTATTTTTGTTTCTCCTTTGACCGCAACCCTGACCATCTTCCTATACAGGAAAATAAATAGTTGTAAACTATTTTTGTTTCTCCTTTGACCGCAACCCTGACCATCTTCCTATACATTTTTTATTTATTTATTGATATTTACAACTGTATAAAAAATACAACAAGTAAACTTGATCATAATGACATAATGATAATGATATAATACAGCATGTAGAGAAACTACCCGGTAGTAGAACTCTAAAAACATTTTGCAATATAGGATCACGAGGCCATCTTCTTTTCAGGCGCCTCGGAGGATTGCCAGGAATGGAAGAGGAAGCAAGGTTAGAAGTGGATTTGGGTGGTTAGGGAGTTTATTATGGAAGGAATAATATCGGGTTCGGGCTAGATCGGTTACATAAGGAACAATTAGGTGTTTATGGATGGTTTTATTAGTAGAAAATAAGGAGCATTGAGGATTTTACGAAGGATTTTGGATTGTAAGGATTGAATCCCCAAAGCTCAACTCCATATGTCCAGATTGGCCTTATTATTGTCATGTAGATCAGTCTTTTATAATGAGTTGGAAATTTAGACCGTTTGTCTAGTAAGTGCTGCAATAGTAGGAATCTGCGTGCAGTTTCCTGTCTAGAAAGAATTTTAAAATTTCATTTTCCTACTTTCTGAACCGGTTTAAGGATAATTGTGGCAACATTTTTATATATTTGTTTAGCCATACAAGGGTGTCGCGAAATGAACGAAACAAATCGGTGTCCCAGGAATAAGTCTCTTCTGAAATCAAAACCTCTCACAACAACAGTGGACATGTAAACATCACTTTCGAACCTTGCACTTTCAAGAGAATATGAATAGATATATACTATAAAATAAAATACATAAAGAGGTAATAAAAAAGAAAGTTTATTAGTTCCTTCATTTAAGGAATGATATGGAGTTAATCTTGATGCTTCAAATGTTGCCGATCTTAGCGGAAGATATTGTAAAGAATCTGAGAAACAAAGTAATCTTGAAAAATGTTTCCGATCTAGTTTTTCTTTGTATGCATGGTTATGTGCGGTTGAAAATGAAACACCATATTTAAATAATGTTTTTGATCTGAAACGATGCGGTAGATATGCTGTTGTAGAGTTGTATTACTGAATTTAAGTGTAAAACCATGGATGCCTGCCCGGTTTGTAACCCCGAAGAAAAGGGAGATAAGGGACACTTCATAAAAACCAGTTTCAAGTATAGTGGAATTATAATAAAATATTAACAATTTTAAAGGCTCTAATTAGAGAGCTCTTAGCAACTATGTACGACGGGCTACACTGGAAAGAGCTCAGTTAATTATTATGCGAGAGATCAACGCCACATAAAATTTTAGTATTATATCTCAGCTTCTTTTAACATAAATATTATATTGTTGTTTTAAATTTCTGACATATGATTTTTTAAAGCATATAAATCAAATTTTAATTTTTTTGTTATTTATGTATTTTATTTTAAATTGTACATAGGTTTCGTCATAAGGATATTTTTTCATTGTATATGTGTTCTTAATTATATAAAGAGATTCAGTTTTTCGCAATTTTTAAATAAATAAACACGTTAACAAGTAATAATTTATAATTTTATATTAATTTCATGAAATTGGAGTTTAAAACAAACGAAGCTGCTTTTCTCAATATTACCTAAAAAAGGGGTTCTGTTACATTTATTAAGCTAAACTTTATAACTCCTCTTGTAGGATGAAACCCTGTAAAATTTTCGGTATTCCATTACATACTAAAAATTTTAAGAACTGAAAGTTAGGTTATATTTCATTATTTATAACACATCAAGTACTTTTATTAATAATTATTAGTAGTAAAACATAGTTATTATTTAAATTATATTATTTCAATTTCTTGAGACAAGGTAATTCTTTATTAAATAAGTCAACACTTTTTATTTTTCATCAGTCCAAACAAAGAAATCCAACCACCAGTCCAAGAAATAATAATTGAATATGTCCTTGAGGATGGGTAAAATAGCCGAAACGTCGGACTGGCGAAAAATAAAAAGTGTTGAGACAATAAGGGATACAAGTTTTGATTTATTTAATAGTTATTATTGGTAACATAATAATAAACAAGATAAGAACCACAGAATAACAAGAAACGTAAGAAGATAACAGATAATAGGAGTATTCATCTTTGGTTTAACATCAGACCACCCTAAGTTTTGTTCTTACATTATGGTCCTCCTAGGCGTCTGAAAAGAAGATGGCCTCGAGATCTTCTCATCTAGAAATGTTATTGGAGTTCTATCAGTGGGTAGATTCTCCACATGTTTTTATCATGTCACTATGTCACCTACAGCAAATTTACTTGTTGTATATATGTGTATACAGTTGTAAATATCAATAAATAAATTATGAAAAAAAAAAGAATTATGTTAATACACACTAACACGATCTGCCCCTCAAGGAAATTAAAATTAAAATTTTAAGAAATATAAGTGTTATTACTAGCCAGATAAGTCTCACATTTTCAACCCCCTTTGTTCCACACTAATTAAATAAAATTCTAAAATAAAATCGGGGTACCTTAAGTACGGCACGGATAGGTCCCGATGTAAACAATAGTTTAACAGATAGGAAAATAGTAGGGTGTTCTGAGGGCTTTTGCTTTACCTCTTTACATTAATAAATAGAGTGGCGAAAATTTATTATTCAAAAAGTATGTTTTCCTTATCGTTTGTGTTCTCTTTATTCTAATTATATTAAACTGACTTGGACATAATTTCCTACTAAATTCCAATCAATAAATGTGAGGCTACGATACTAAAATTAAGGTATACAAATTATAATTAATATTTTTTGGAAGATATTCTGGGTTGTGGTCAATAAAGGTATCACAATAGTAAAAGAAAATTATTCATTTCGCCCCACTTTGCAGGGCTAACAAATTCAAACAGGGATGTCAAACATAAACATAACAATTGTGTTAAAATATTTTTATTTTAAAATGTTTGTATCTTGCTTTTTGATTTAGCCCCGACGAAGCCCTACAAAGTGGGGCAAAACGTTAGTTAACAATAAATAGATTTCTTCTACTATTTTGATACCTCTATTGACCACCACTCGGATTATCTTTCTGCATACGGTCAACTATCTTCTTTCTATATTGAATAATGTTTTGATACTGTTAATAGTAAGTTATAACTAAAGTGGTTATAGCCCCGGGGTACCTCCAGTCGCAGATGCCGTAGAGAGGAAGTTGTACTGACTAGGCTGAGAATAGGTCACACGAGGCTCACCCACTCCTATCTTATTTCAAAAGAAACGCCTCCGAACTGTCAGTATTGCAATAACAATTTAACAACAAGCCATGTTTTCCAACGATGCCCATATTTTACACCACACCTCAATAGCTTAGGACTAAGCCAAGATATCTCAAAAACCCTTGGAGACGATGATAAGGCAATAGAATTGGTGTTTCAGTTTTTGAAATCACAAAATTTACTGATGAAAATATAACTTGATCGGAAGGAAAACAAAAATAAATAAATAAAAAAAAAATTATAAAATAAAATA
>NW_027116742.1:231476-236287 GCF_000696795.3 Halyomorpha halys | reverse complement strand
ATATAAAGGCAAGGTTTGAGATCGATATCAGATCTATAATCGAATGTCAACGCGAAAAGGAAAGGTCATACCACAAGCTAAAGGCATCGGACCGGTTGATTAAAGCAGCTCTTGTTGAAAAAAAGAGGAGAATACACTGTCATATCTTCGCTGGAAGGACCTTAATAAACTGACCCACTGGAACTTCAGTGCGTACAGTGAGTGAAAAAGAGTTCTTAGTTTTTTTGTGATGGAAACCTCTTTTTCTTCCAATGGTGTATCCATGGTGGAAATTTCTACTTCCAAATTAAACACTGAGAAAAGAAAGTACATTTGTCAAAAATTTCCCCGGTTTACGTCTTTGGAGTTACGTCAGATAAAAGGGTGTCACAACGTACATGTTCAACCCTCGATGATTTTCGGAATTTTGTTTTGACTTAAGCAGGGTCAGGTAGTGTATCTTTTAAGAGGATGGTTTATTCTCTAATCTTCTGCTGTTTATTATCATTTATTCAAATTTCAAATTAAGATTTATTTATTGATAGATATTACAATCTGCCACACAATTGTGGGCAATAGGTAATAGTCATGAATGACCTCATACATACTAAAATAAAAGTAAAAGTAAAAAAAAAAAAAAAAATAAATAAATAAAATAAAATAAAAAAACTCTCTTAAAATATATACAAACAAAAGAATAGACAAGTGAACATAATCAGACTATCTGTATGAAAAATAAATAAATAAAATAACATAATGATAAAATAATATATTTACAGAATCGACCTGAGGATCCCTGAGCCTACTCTATCCCCCACGTGTGAGGGGTAGAGCAGAGCTCAAGAGATTCCAGCGCATCCCTCTCGCCACATCACTGGTAATGAGCCAGTGGAGGCTGAGCAAGTGCGCTAAAGCCGCAAACACTCAACTTGAGTGGAGAATCTGACCATTGCCAGAACTCCAATTGTCCATTTTTATTTTAATAAGTCTCTTGGCCACTGCCGTTTCAACCTTCTAGGTGGGCTGTAGGGATGGGTGGAACTAGATAAGGTTTGAACCAAAGGATTAGGATGGTTGGAAAGGTTTATATGGAATTTTGAGAATTTGGTTGGTATGAGATCAAGGACAAAAGGGATATGTAGGTCATGGTGTAGTGTTCTGTTGGAAACGTAGTAGGGTGCATTAACTATGGTTATCATTTATTAGTGCATTTAACTCTGAAATTTCCAATATAATAGTGTACTTTTCTATTTACAGAATCTGATTTTAAGACCAATTCATATTTAGAAAATCTTTGGGTATCTAATTCGTTCTAAAAGTGGAAATTGATAAAAACAGAAAAAAAACAACATAGCTTTTGACGATTTACTTGTTAGAACCGAGTAAAAAATCGTATTTGAATCTAATTTCCTTTGAGAATCAGCATTATAATACTATTATAATATTGTTTTTTTTACAGGATTCTTTCATGAAAGGATTTACAAAATAAAATTAGTCTTAAAAGCAGATTTACAATCAGAATCTGTCATTAAACGATTTATATTGATCCAACATTTCGCCTCACTAAGCAGAGCTTCAGCAGGGCTATAGTAAATGCACGACACTTAAACACCAAAATAAAAAACAATGTAAATCTAGAACTAAAAAAAAATTACAGTGAAATCAGTTTTATAATTAAATAGGAATAACAACAGGCTTTCTTATTTAATTTTAAGCTTCGTAATACAGTTTTTTTTTTAATTCTTAATTTACATTGTTCAATTATTTTTCTCCTTTTAAGTATTTGTATCTTTTTAGCCCTAATGAAGCCCTGGAACGTGGGACGAAACGTTGGCTCAATTTAATAGTTTAATCACTACTTGAGTTTTTCTTTGACCGCACCATCCTTTCATTATTATTTTCGGTCAATCAGCGATCTTCCAAAAAAAAAAAAAAAAAGTATACCGCTTTCCATTGAAGCTAGATACAGTGGGGAAAAATTTGAAAAGGTTATAAAGCAAAAGATACTCTCAAAAAGCTTAATTGTATGATACTGTTAAATTTCTAAAATTGTAAAAGGGTAATTTACTGAGAAAACCAGTATAATAAACTTGACTGTTATGGACATTGATAAGATTGTATTATTATTATTATTACTATGCCAATTTCTGATGAAATATATTACATAAAACATTATCCACGCAGCCCTCACCGGAGATTGGCAAAACATACTGTTGAAACAAATAGCTTTAGTTGCCATGGATACGACCCTTATTCCTGAATGAATCATTGATAAATAAATATCGTATCCATGGCAATTTCAGCTATTAGTTTTTGCACAATTCTGGTCCACACAAAGTAACTTTGTCATAGATCTCTTATCATGATCTAGAGAACAATAAAAAAAATTCGAAAAAGGTCCTTTTCTACAGAAACAATTATTCAAATTAATCAATTAATCAAATTAATCATGTCGTAAATTAGTTATAACAAAACCATCCATACAGTCTCAAAACGTCTTTATTGACACACTCCTACGTTTCAGCCATTTTCAAGGATCTACCAATTAAAAATTGATAATTGCATTTCACTTATAACAAATTAATGCTAAATAAATTATGAAATATTAAATTCAGCCATATTCACACTTTCAGAGTCCAACACTGATTATCACGTTATTTCAAGCCATTATGTATTTGTTAATTTTTATCATTTTTCAATAAGAGGTTTTAAAGGTAAACTTCTTAAATTGGGAAACAATATAAGCTAATTAATTAATTTTATACTAATTTGCTAAATTAGCTATTATTTTTATAGTTATAGTTATTACAATAATTAGTTTACAATTTCTATTTCACCTAATCACTATATAAATACTACATTGAGTTAGCTATCTCATCATGCCAGGTTTGCTATATCCTCATTATATTTTCAATTTAAATTTTATGTAGTTTATTCATTCATTCATATTATTTAAAAAACCTATTAGTTTTAATTATATATTATTTTTCTTAACAACATTAGAATCATAAATTAACTTAAATAAACCTAGACAATTCAGACATAGAACTTTATATACCAATCTCGATAGAATTTTTTTTTTTACTTTATCCTTTATTTTTCTGTAGTCATTTTTAATCTTATTACTATAAAATAAGGAGTGTTCAGCCGCGTCATATTCTTTGAAGGATCTATGTATATCTTCCTGTAATCTTTTTTATTTAATTACATCCATAAAATTGTTTAATGACTGTAGTATTTATATATTGTTTTCTATCATATTACTAGATCTATTAATGTTTATATATCAAACTTGAAAAATTAATTGTTTAAGGTATATATGTTCCAGGAATATATTCAACACTTTACCTTTGATTGCATTTAATCTACTGACATCAGTAACTTTTATCACCTTAATTATGTAGTTATTAATGACATTATACTTCATACGGAAGAAATGACAATATTTCATTATATATTATTATAATTATATTGGCGATAGACTACGGAGATCTAAGTCCTCTTTCTTGACGTGTTTTTTTCGTAGGGAGGATTCGTCACTCCCACACCTATCTTTAACTAACGGGCCACATGAATTCCCGGGGGGAGGTTGAGACAGAGTTTTGCATAACTTTGTGCTTAAAAAAAGCCCGGATGGGACCGGGATTCGATATGACCACCTTTGCATTGGTAGACGTGATCGTAATTATTCTTTTTTTTTTTAGTTCTCTTCTGTATTCTTTCACCCGCTCCATCCTTTTGGGAATATCAGAATATAAGAATAATATAGCAGAATACATAATAGAGAGATGTAGATCAATAGTAATATTACTATATAATCTTGTATTGGGGTAATTCCATAGACCTAGGCAGAGATGCACCTTGGACTCCCCCTCTCCTGAAATATGGGTTGTGATTGTAATTATCGGAGCCCCGACAGTAAGAAATAGGGTATAATGGAATTCCTGGCTGAATGTTCCTCTATGCAGCGAGCACTAAAGAGAAAGCTAAAAAAGAAGATTGAAATTATAACTTACGATTACTAATTACCCCAGTGCTAGATAACCATACCGCCAATTTCCCGTCTTTATTGGTCATTGGTATCAATAATTTTCTTTTATATGTGTGTCTGATGAAGTTTTATGAGTCTTTATCTGCATCAGCTCACGACTAGTTTTTCTTCAAATTAAAAGTGTTAGTGATCAATAGATTATCTACAGTAGTAGCAATTATTCCTGTTTTTTGATTATTGAAAGTTTTTCAAGAAGCAATAACATGGTAACGATATCGTACAGATGGACTGTAACTTATGCACGAAGTCATTTATGTTTTATCGTTATAAATTTTGACTCATCAATCTAAGAAAATTAATTGGTTTTTATATTTTTTAAGTATTTGACACTTAGAGATAAAGATTGATAAATTTATTTAATTTTATAAATATTTTATATATCACCCCCCTACAGGTAATGTCTGACATTTCTGAGGGAGAGAGGAGTTATATAGAAAGTACCACTATGATGGGTGTGCAGGGGGGGATCAAGATTTTATTTCTAGGGACCATCATACAAACAAAAGTCGACTTACCCTCCCCTCTCCTCCCCCCCGGGCCCCGCTGAACTCCGACAGGCCCAACACAGTGGTCCAAAATGAAATGTGTCTAATCATGTTGATGAATGTGGTTTCTTACAGTCAAATATCTTGTTTAAATCAGGACTTGTCCGTGCCGTACTTCAGTTAACCCAATTGTATTTTAGAATTGTAATTAAATTAGTGTGGAACAAAGGGGGTTGAAAATGCGAAATCTACTTATTGATGAACATGCATTAAATGTTCATCAATAAGTATATATA
>NW_027116742.1:227326-230015 GCF_000696795.3 Halyomorpha halys | reverse complement strand
TCTTTGTACTTTCTTTAATATTTATGTTTGTATCTTTTATAGCCCTGACGAAGCCCTGCAACGTGGGGCGAAACGTTGGCTCAATAAAATAGTATAATTCTACTATTTGAGTTTTTTTTTTACTGCACCCGGACCATATTCCATTCATATATTATGAATACTTTCACAGAAATTAGATTACCCGATATCAAAACTGGGTAAAAATTTCCACTTAGGATTTTCACAGAGATTACAATAACGTGCCTATAGATCGGGAAGTAACAGATTTCTTTTACTCGTGTGCACTTTTATTTAAAAACAAAAATGTTGTTGCCTGCTGATTTTTTTTTCAATAAAAGTTGCTTTTTCTTTTGACTCCAGTTCGGATTACTGGAGTCCCCAAGTTTATATTGCCGAAATTACACTGTATTTATAAGGATTAGGGAAAACAGGTACCTCTATTTATTTTTAAATTGTATTTACCTCATACCAGGAAAAATGAATATTTTAATTCTATATCCAGTGATACAAATATTTATATTTGTATATATAACTGTTTCCTAAACCTTTTTTTACGGCAGTTCGGATTACCAGATTACACTGTATATTATGCGATCTTTAGTCTACTGACTTTTTTAATTAAATAAGCGTTTAAATTATTCCGAAACTAAATATTATGTGGTACTTATTAATCCCAAAAAGAACTTATTCAATTTGTAAAATGGGTTTCTTAAAATGCTAACATTTGTAGTTAGATACTTTTCGTTGTTTTTTTTCACAATAAAAATCGATTGGATTGAAAAGTTGGCTTATCATGACGTACGAGGAATACTCGAATGCATATGGCTCCCCAAAATCCTTAGACACATGTTCCTATCCTGGCTTAAGATAGCAATTTATATCCCCTTTATCCCTCTCTATATCCTGTGGTGCTTACACTACCTGCCTCAATAAGCAATGGCACTGATATTTTTTTAGGGATTGGAATAAAATGAAAAAAATCTAAAACCAGAAATATCTGATCAATAGTTAAAAATGTATTTTGAAATTATGAATTCAATAAAAATAATATGATAAACACAGAAATGTTATTATTATTATGTTTAGATTAGCATACATGTATATTTAAAACTGCAAAATGATAAAGATCATTCAAGGTCTTCATTTCAGCTAATTAAATAAAATAAAACAATTACAAATGATCCACTTTATAATCTCAGCATTTTATTCTCAAACGTTTCGGCCAACAACTACAATTTTTTTTGTTACAACCAGTTTTGGCACTATTCTTTAAAGGTGGTGATAAATTTTAATATAAATAAATTTTCAATTCTGTTTTATCTTATCAATTTCTTTATTTTTACGTGTTATTACGTCTACCGTTCATTTTAACCTTGTATTATTAAATTAGTAAATTTGTATTATTACTATTTTATTTTTATTTTCTTTCATTTATATATAATTTTCTTTTTAACTTATTTTTACAAAATTATTACCCTACCTTAATTAAACTTTTTGTATTTTATTATCCTACTATGTCAAATAATGTTGTTGTTGTTGATTGTTGCTTAAAGGCGTAAAACCCTCTGGTCATCAACGCCTATGGCATGATAAAAGTAAAAAAATAAATAAATAAAAAATAGAAACATAAAAAAAAAGAAAAATAATTTTAAAAAATAAATAAAATAAAGTAAAATAAGTAAAAAACATAAAAATCGAAGAGGAGTTAATTTATAAAGAAGGCGATGTGCTTTTAAAAATTCAAATACTCGTGTAATTTTAGCTTCCTCATCTGCGAGAGTTTCGGATAAATTTGGGGTCAGTCCTATCCTGTTTATTGTTGGAAAATAGTGAGTACACTCTTCAAAAATATGTCAATGTCAAAATATTTCTAGTTGTTTTTGTATCTTTTTAGCTCTGATGAAGCTCTAGAAAATGGGGCAAAACGTTGGTTAACAATAAATATTTTTCTCTTACTATTTTGATATCTTTATTGACTGCCACTCTGAATATCTTCCTACAATATAATTACTTTTTTATTATTTTTGTAAGTAAATATATATTAAAAAAAAATGATTTATCATTCATTATGTATGAACATAATAATGGTTATTAGGATAATTTATTATTTTTTTATTAAAACACATATATAATGAAAAACATATTAATCAAAATTAATTGAAACAATATAAATATAAGAACAAACTAAAACAATTCTTCTTTATAAGGAATGTGTTTAGAAAGTTCTTCAAGAAGAAAATATTACTTTACACAATCCAATAAAGAATATATTCCAAAGGAAGAGAACACATCCCTGTCAAAGTTGTCAGAAACTTTTAATATAAAACGTTTCCACGATAGCTGAATGATGAATTTTCCTTCCGTTCCGCTCCATCACAATATTAAACCATTATTTATTACTTCAATAATAAATTTTTAATACCATATTATTATTTTTATTATTTACTATTTATTAGTGATTATAATTTATAATTAGATGTAGATAGTTGACCGTAGATTAATGATTGCAGAAGAATATATATACATATATATATATTTATATTTTTAGTATAGGTATATAAGTTAATACTCACAATGTAATTCAGATATAAGCCACTCATTATTTTTCATTGTCTGTCATAATGTTCAATTTGTAGATTCAATTTATTTATTTAATTTTTCAGTTTTTTTAGACACTACTTGCATATAT
>NW_027116742.1:221975-223156 GCF_000696795.3 Halyomorpha halys | reverse complement strand
TATTATTTTTTTAATTTTTTATTTTTATCATGCCATAGGCGTTGATGACCAGAGAGTTTTACGCCTTTAAGCAACAATCAACAACAACAACAAAAATAAAAAAATACTTTCATTGCAAAATATTGAATGTAAAGGGATATTTTATTAGAGCTCAATATAAACCTCATTAAATAAATATTTTATGATGACTATTTTCCTAGGAATAGTTTTTGTGATATTTGCCGAAATATATTCATAAATGTTTTCTTCTAGTTATTTACCGAATGTTCTCTTTTCTCCTTCCAGATGAACAAGCGTCCTCTACCTAAAATCTATAAGGTGGCAGGGTACGAGAATAGACCAGCAGGCAGGACGGTATATCTGAGTGTCACCCTGATGCTAGCTCGCCACTGCAATAAGAAGATCAAGGAGGTCCGGACCAAGTCTTACAGGATTAATCACCTGATTAATTCTCCTAATCTTTCTCCCCGCCTCGCATTAAAATGGCAGAGGCCATCCCTACTCTATGAAGCACTTATGCTGACCAATATAGCACCTTTAACGGCCAAGAGGCTCTAACAGTTTCAGAGCGGTATACTCTGTATGCCGAGATATGCTTCAACTTCATAGAACATGGACGGACAACATACACACATCATTTTAAGTATCGATTGTGACAGAATTTATATCGAGGAGTCATATCAAATTTTTTAACAGCCTTAAGTACTGTACTTACTTATTATTTAGGACACTAACACCGAAAGGACGGCCACAAAGGTGACAGACACACACAAACAGACCCAGACTCAACTGAGTACAAGTAACTAAATTATTTGAATCAACATAGCTGGTTGCCCAATCACCATCTGCCAGACACAAAATAGAGACTACCCATCCCCAAAAGAACTAATTTCCTCAGCCAATGCAGTACCAATGCAGAAAAAGGTGCTACCCGTTTTCATCATGACATCAACCTCACGCAGCTATGGGGCTAGAGAGAGAGAGAGAGAGAAATACTTTATTTATTTATCTATGCTGCCTAAATACATTAGGTTGCTATCTCACACAGCATACTTATCAATCCGTAATCGGACATATATACATTACACATACATGGTAGTATCATAAAAAAAAGAGATACAATAATAGGATATAATAAACAATTGTTTTCACTCCTTCGGTTTCCTTTTACAATCCATTTC
>NW_027116742.1:220599-221162 GCF_000696795.3 Halyomorpha halys | reverse complement strand
CAGGTCGAAACGTCGGCATAAAATAAATAAATATGGTTTTGTTTATTTATGTTGTTCTTTGCTGACCGCGCCCCCCGACAAACTTCTCCAATAATTTATAATTAGTCTGAGGATTGTTTATTCTTGTTGTATGTGAAAAAAAATTGTTTTGTTTATAGTTGATTTATAAGGCCTTGCAAAAAATAAGGGTAAAATTAAAGTTAAAGTAGGAAACATTTATCTGTCAGGATACACTGTTATAATTGACGGTAGCTATAAGTTGGGTTACTATAAATTGTAGATGTGATGATGGTCAATCCCGAACTGCTTTATCGGTGGGAAGGGAGGAGAGAGGATAGAATGGAGGTGATAATGGAGATGAGAAAAAAAACATTTTTTTCATATCTCCATTATCTTTTTAATACTGCAATGCGGTAAAAAAAATTTAATACAAATATTCATTTAGTTGGCTTAAAAAAAATAAACGATTGTATTTAAACTGGAAGATTATTGATTGACCGTGTGTAGAGATGAAAGGAATATGGTCCGGGTGCGGTCAAGAAAAACTCAAATAGTAGAAATAT
>NW_027116742.1:212055-217079 GCF_000696795.3 Halyomorpha halys | reverse complement strand
TTGAATGGATAAATAAGTTTAAAAAAAACACAAAAAAAATTATTATAAAACCAAACAACACAAACATAATAATAATAAAATTTTCAGGTGGAGAAATACAGAATAGTTTTTCCTAGTTATAAAATAAATACAGTCTATAGTCTCAAGGCAGCGTTGTTTCATTGTGACTATAAGAAATACTGCTTGTCATTCTATCAAAGACTACAAATCATCACAAAATTAATATTTCTTTTTATACCCACTAACTAGATGGGAATAATATACGAGTGGGATCCTGTAGGGAATCCTGGAAGCATTAATTGTAGTGCGGCCTTGAGGAGGCCATTTAAAATATATCAAACTAAGGACGGCAATTATCCTGTTTATAAAACTATAGGAATCTCCCAAGGACGTCAAGGATCATTTCAGGTCACCTTATCAATCTTCGCCCAACCTCTTATGTCAACTACTAAAGTCTACTGGATTCGTATTAAAATTCACACCTATAATCAAGTGACCAGCATCATTGAAAATATTTAAATTCATTACTGAAAAATATAATACAATTTATACAATTAATTTCCTTTCCTTTACTATTCTTAATAAACCGTTGGAAAAATAATTTATAGAAATTAAAATTACTTTATTTTTTTCTTAATACAACTTTAATTTTCAATGTATTTATTTTGTTTGTTTGTTGTTGCTTAAAGGCGTAAAACGCTCTGGTCATCAACGCCTATGGGATGCTAAAAATTATGTAAAAATTAATAATAAATAAAATTAAAAAAAATCGAAGAGGAGTTATAATTTAGAAATGAGACGATGTGTTTTTAAAAATTTAAACACTAATGTAATTTTAGCTTCCTCATCTATGAGAGCCTCTCATGAATTTGGGGTCAGTCCTATTCTGCTTATTGTTGGCAAATAGTGAGTGCATTCATCAAACATGTACGTTGTATAAATATTGTATAATATATATTTGCACGTTGGGGGTTGCAGTTTTCTAATCAGGTGAGAGTGTGTGAGGAGAGTATGACCTATTCTCAAGCGGGTTAGAGCAACTTCCTCTCTGCGGCTGTTGGGTTAGGAGGTCGACCATGGATTTACTGATCTTTTGATTTCTTTTAATTTACTCGGAGAACTTTCATTCCACTTGGCCTGCCATGTTTCTAATATTTGTTATTTAAGGGGTGTACTGAGTTCTGATGGGGTAAGAACGGCGGTGCCTCTCTGGCAGCTTTGTCCGCAAGCTCGTTAGCTACAATGCCAATGTGGCTTGAAGCCCATATAAAAATTATGTACTGACCTTGTTGTGATAGTTTTAAAAGAACAGATTGTATTCTTATGATGAGTGGATGTTCGGGGTACATGTTTCATTCTTATGTACATGAGTATTTATTTTTATATTCAACTCACTTTTAAATACATACTATCTGTCACCCACGTCTTCTCTCAAGAAAAATTATTATATGATTTTTTTTTTTTTTTAGTTTGAATAACTATATAAAATAGTTATAATGCATAGCTATGAAGGTGCAACAATAAAATCAAGTCTTAGCCTCCTCCGATACTCCGGTCTTGTATTGATGCCATCCACTTCTGCTGGAGCTCTGTTTTCCTTGTACCATAAGAAGTGCCGTAAGAATATCTCGATCCATCCCTCTGGCAATATTCTCTGCGTGTCTGAAACGTTCTAACTTCATTGTTCTGACAACACCAGGTTCTGCAAAAGCATTGTCAAGCTCTTGGTCAGTGGGTTTGTTCCATATTGTATAGCTCCGAAAATTCAATAGACAACTTTTTTGGAAAATCAGGAGCTATTTATAATAACCTTAGATGTTTTCTAACACTCACATACATATAGAACCAGATGGACCACCATTTTATAGAGGTCTAGCTTGTTCTCTCTAGAGAGCATTAATCTGTTGTTTTCTTAACCAAAAGTAGAATCAGTTGGCTGTGCTTATTCTTCCAAATATCAACATCAATGTTATTATCACCTTTAAAAACACCTGCCACCCACCTCTTCACTATAAAAAAAAAAATATTATCTGATATTTTATTTTAGCTTGAATAATTGTATAAAATAGTTATTCCGCTTAACTATGAAATAAATAATTACTATTATTTTTTTTTTATAAAGGTGCAACAAGAAAATCAAGTCTTAGTCTCCTCCAAAACCACGGTATTGTACCTATAGTACAAGAACCCAAGAGGAGAAAAAAGGCAGTTATCTCACCCCAATTTTTGATAACTTTAATGAAAACTATGTATAATTAATAGTCAAAACTGATGAGTCTGCCAAGTATACGTAGGGGGAATAAAAAATGGCAGCTATTTCAAAGCGATAAAAAAAAACTAATTTTTCATTCGGAGTTCTATATCTTAAAACGTACGAACAACACAAGAAAACCTAAGAGAACGTCATTTTAAGAAGAGTAAATTTGATAAAATATGAGCTCTAATAGAGTTATTTACGTTAGTTTTCGAGATATAGCTTTTTTTTAAAAAAAAAAAAAAGCAACATTAAATAAAAATGTTGTATAGGACGTACTGAAAGATCAGTAGTTAGTGAATTTATTTTGAAAAATGTATATCTCAAAAACCATTTCACGTATTGGTGTCTTCTAGCACTCAATTTAAAGCTAGTTTAATGAGCTATAAAGTAGTTTATAATTTTTATCTTTGTAGGTGTAATAGTTTACATAAAATTCGGTATAATATATTGATTTATAGTAGTAGGGACAAATGTTTATGTGCCAAATTTATATTCATATGTGAATATCATAAAAACTACTACCCCTACTAAAATAAGTGTCATAAACTACTTTATAGTTAGTTAAATTTTCTTTATTTTGAGTGTTGGCAGACATATGTGCGTCTTATGGATCTAGAGATATATTTTTTAAAAAATCCAACATTTTATACGGACAACTAGAAATTAACATTTTGTCAAATATCATACAAACTACTAATTCTGAAAATAAAAAAGTTATAAACTATTTTATAGAAAATTTAACCAGCTTTAATTTGATTAATGACATCTGTACGTCCAATGGTTTCTGAAATAAAGTTTTTTATAAATCAAACTTATTGTCTGAACTATTAGAAATCAATTTATTTTAGTAAATATTATGAAAACTACTATTCCTACGAAGGTATAGGTCATAAACTACTTTACAGACCATTAAAGTACCTTTAATTTGATTGCTAATAGACATCTGTACGCTTCATAGTTTCGGAGATAGAGATTTCTCAAAATAAATTAACTAACTACTAATCTTTCAGTAGATTTTTAAGAAATTTTGCTTTTTAAAAGGCAATATCTTGAGAACTATAGAACGTAAATAGCTATTTTAAGGCTAACATTTCAGAAAATTTACTCTTCTTTAAACAATGTCCTCTTAGGTTTTTTGGTGTTGGTAGTTTTTAAGATATAGAGCTCCGAATAGAAAAATTAGTGTTTTTTAAGGTTTTGAAACAGCCGCTTTTTTCATTCCCCCTACCTATACTTGGCAGACTCATCAATTTTGACTATTAATTATACATAGTTTTTATTAAAGTAATAAAAAATTGGGGTGAGATAACTGCCTTTTTTCTGCCTGTTCTTGTACTAGAATGTTTTATTCATTGGATTACATGCGATGTAGGGCAATGAAAACCTGTGTCTTTCGCAATAGTTTTTTTTATATATATTATAATTTTTTTTATGTTCAATTTTATTGTTTTGCTCAAATCTGTACGTTTCATAGTTTCGGAGATATAGATTTCTCAAAATAAATTAACTAACTACGAATCTTTCAGTAGATTTTTAAGAAATTTCGATTTTAAAAAGCTATACCTCGAGAACTATTGGACGTAAATTGCTTTTTTAGGGCTAATATTTCAGAAAATTTAAATTATGTTCTCTTTAAATAATGTTCTCTAAGATTTTCTAGTGTTGTTAGTAGTTTTTAAGATATAGAGCTCTGAATGGAAAATTAATGTTTTTTTTTTAAGGTATTGAAACAGCCGCCATTTTTATTCCCCCTACCTATACTTGGCAGACTCATCAATTTTGACTATTAATTATACATAGTTTTCATTAAAGTAATAAAAAAATAGGGTGAGATAACTGCCTTTTTTCTCCTCTTGGGCTCTTGTGCTAAATGGTTTTACTACTATTTCAGTTCTTTTGAACCATCTTCCTTCTTTATACGACGGTCTATCAGCTATCTCCCAATGAAATTATTTTAATTTTATCATGTAATAAAATAGTTTATCACATATTCACATAAATAAGTGTGTATTTATATTACGAAGTATAATTTCATGTATAGTGAGTTTTTTTTTCATTATGAATTTGCTGAAATATTTTCTATTTCACAAGATGTGCACTAAGCTGTGGAAGTGTGCAGTGCCCGCAAATGCTATGGTCTAAAAAGTAGATTTCAAAACTGCCTATGGCACAATTTGATACAGAATTCATTATTAGTGAAGGAATGAAAATTAATCTGCGGCACCACGCGTGTGAAATTATTAAATCCTTCTTACCGTTAATCTGCCGTTTCATAAGAGCTCATTGCAGACATGTTTCATAACAAGAATATGATTGATTGTAAAAGAGGACTGGAGTTAAAGTAAAATCATGCATTTCTGTTATTTCGTAACTGATTCGATTTTATAATATACTATTAAATTTTTTTTAATATACATTTATTATTATTACCAATTATTTTTATTTATTAAATGAAATATATTACTTTTTAAAATTTTATATTTATTACCTCATTTGAATCTATGCATCATATAGTAATATCCTTGAAGATAATTGTAGAGTTTTATTAATTTTTTTTTTTTAGATTTTAATTGAATAGAGCTTATATGTGAAAATACGATAGATTTTTATGTGCATATATTGTTATTTTATTTTAATTTTTATTATTATATCTATAATCAGACCAATTTGGACATATGGAATTGAGCTCTGGGGCTCCACCAAACCATCAAATTCTTCCCGCATCCAATCGTTACAATCTAAAATCCTAAGATGCTCCTTATTACGT
>NW_027116742.1:210031-211281 GCF_000696795.3 Halyomorpha halys | reverse complement strand
TTCTAGATTTTAATTGAATAGTACGTTGTGCGAAAATACGATACATTTTTATGTGTATATACTTATTTAAAATTTGTATTATTTATACTTTATATTTTTATTTTATTTTATGTTCGTTAAAGAGGGAAAAATGAAATATGTATTGGGTTAAAAGAGAAAATAATATTAGATATATAGGTTAGTAACGGGAAAAAATAAGAATAATAAGGAAAAAAGGATAAAAAAAAATTATATTCGATTACCAAAATTATTATATATTACTTTCTACCGGGGAAATCTAAAATTTCAGCAGAATCAAGCCTACACATCGTAATAAGGAACATTTTAAAATAAAAAAGCACGTAAATCGGTCCAGTGTTTCAAAATTTTATTGTTGACTAAAATTCGAACTATTCCCTTTTATATATACGTTGATTAAAGTCCTGTTGAACACCTACTCTACTAAAATAAAATACAAAATTTTGGCACGGAATAAAACAAATTTCTAGTTCGTGAAAAATTGTAGTCAAAAATCTAAGAGGAAGGATATACGTTCAAATAATTTCGTTTATATTTCTAATTTATTATAAGACATTAAATAAAAGTTGTGTAATACTTTATTGTAAATTCCCTATTAAGCAGCATGTAAGGTCAGATAATATATAATATAATATTAAACTATGTGTATATAATACCGCCATTTGCTTATCTTACAATTTCCTTGTTTTTTCTTTAATATTAGTTGTTAACTTATTTTATTCAATATTACTCCATCGATGATTTTTTTGTTATTATTTATATTAGTATTTATATAATATACAATGTAAGACAATACAATAGAGGTGATATAAGAGGTACTATTTCACTTTGCTCAAATAGCATATTACTTGAAAAATATCAGATTGCTAAATAATATTAAAATGTTTTTTCATAGATATTGATTGGTTATAATTATATTAAATATACAATATAAGTAAACATAATTATCAAACAATGTAATAAATATTATCAAATAGTGATTTTACAAGATCTTGAGGAAATATAAATTGTAGAACACTTCATGATCTTATGGTGAGGAGATGATAAGGCTGAGGATATGAAGGGAATACAGAACTCATCACACGGTTCCCTGCTCACCGGAGGATCTGCCTATAATGTCCTTCCACACGTCATCGCCGTCTTCAAGGATATTCGGATCAGGAGTTAATAAGGAGATGGGATATATTCCTCAGAGCTGGTAACAAAATTAAATTTCCTCTCTCTCTATATAT
>NW_027116742.1:200075-208586 GCF_000696795.3 Halyomorpha halys | reverse complement strand
TATTAATAGAGAATACAAGATATGTCCAGATTGGATCCTTTATAAACCAATGAGGCGAACACTAGCAAATTATGTGTTGGTCTTTTTCAACGACTACTTTTGACTGTCAAAAACCGTTAGAAGGATACGGTAAATAGCTTTCATGTTTCGATGGTTCTGATAACACTAACCAAACTGTCAGACATACGTTCCTGTCTTATATATCTTCCTGACATAAGTTCCTTCCAGTACTAAGCTGAAGATAGAATTTTTTGATAAACAGTGATATTCAGTATAACTATGTAAAGAAGAAAAATATTAATCCATTAAAAGTATATATTTTTTAAGTAAACATTTATGATATTAATTAAATGGCCAATGAGTCTACATTGTAATAAACTATCTTAGTAAATGAGACAAATCAATTATAAGTTATGTTAGAAGAAATATTAGTGTGTTATCGGCTAGTTTAATTATATGTTAATAATATGAATATTTAAGTTGTCTCTTTGAAAATGGCATAAGAACCGAAACGCCGGAGATATAATAAAATATGTTGAGAGTATAGGATCAAAATAATTTTTTTGAAATGAAAAAATAACTTTATTCTGGGAAGAATAATTACATGGTTCATATAGTGAGATTTTTATCTGGCGAGCGTTTACAAATTTTCAGATAGTCGAATAAAATTATATTGGTATATTGGCTTTACTACTGTTTTTAATGTTAATCAATACCTGCCTATTTATTTGATTACAAAGATGTGGAGGTTTGGTTATTAAATAAATGAAGGAATAGGTGTTGTTTAAAGGAGAGAATGGATGAGGACTGGCGAATGGAGATGGGAAGAGAATTCCAGAGGGAGGTTGCACGTATGACGAAGGATTTGCTAAAGAAGGAGGTTCTATAGGAGGGCATATATAAATCATTCGGATGGGATCTGGTGTTTAATGAGTGGATGGATGAACGAAGAGTGAGGAGATCTATGATATAGGTAGGTTTTTTGATGTTAAGAACTTGGAATAGAAAAACACCAAGGAGGTATTGCCTTCGGGAGGTTGGATAGAGCCACTTCAACTCGGAATACCAGCGGGAGACTTGAGAGCTGCCTAGGGAACCCAAAGATAAATCTTACAAAACAATTCATGAGTCTCTTCAGTCTCAACTCTAGTCCTGCAGATAGCCCTCCATACACCAAGGATCCGTAGTCGAAGTGGGGGAAGACAAGAGAGGATACTAGGAGCTGACGAGTGTTCTGAGGAATGGAATTACGGAATTTTAGGAATTGTTTGAGTACAGTTATGGATTTACGTGTGATTTGGGAAATATGGTTATTCCAAGAGAGGTGTTGATCAAAAGTGACACCAAGGTTTTTTATTGTAGGATAGAAGTGAATCGGTTGGTTGTTAAGGAAAAGTAGAGGACAGTAAGGGAGGGTATGAAGGAGGCGCTTGGAACCGATAAGAATGGCCTTCGTTTTTTTGGCATTCAGCTTCAAATCATTGTTAGACGCCCATGCGTTAATGCTGTCAATATCTTCCTGTATCTTTTGGATGGCCTCAAGCATTTCGGAGGGATGGAAGGACAGATAGATTTGGAGATCGTCTGCGTATAGGTGGTACTGTGCGTGGTGAATGGAATCAGGAAGATCATTGATATAAATGGAGAAAAGGGTTGGTGAAAGTGAGGAACCCTGAGGAACACCTTGTGACAGAAGCAGGGGAGAGGAAAGAGGTTTATTCGGAATGACGACTGTTTGGGAACGATGGGACAGGAAGGAGAGGAACCACTTTAGGACACTATTTGACATGGAAAGGTTTTGAAGTTTATTAATCTTATGGCTAACTGTGTGAAAGTATTCAAAAGTAAAATAATTTGTGTGTTTGTTACAGTTAACCACTCTCAAATAAATAATGAAAATATAATATATGAGAAACTAATAATATTAAATCAAATTTAATATTTATTTTAAACTCCCGTCAAAAGAGCCCTGACGAAGCCCTGCAACGTGGGGCAAAACATTGGCTCAATAATAATAGTATAATTATTTAATATTTGAGTTTTATATTTATAATTTCTAACTTTTAAAACCATGACTTTCTGCCCCACAGTATCCTTTAATTATACCCTATCGAATCCCCATAGAAGACTGAAAATACAGGAAAGTGCTCGTTAATTCCGACTATTTCATCACTTACTAGACGAACAGTCTAAACCTCCAACTCGTTACAAAAGACTGATCTACATGACTGTATTAAGGCCAATTTTGACGTATGGAGTTGAGCTTTGGGGCTCCACTAAACCCTAGAATTCCTCTCGCATCCAAAGCTTACAATCAGAAGTTCTTCGTAAAATCCCTAATGCGTCTTTGCCACAAATCAAGTCATCCATCAATGCTTCATATGTTGCCGATTTGGCCAGAACTAGAACAAATTCTGCCATGATAAACTTCCTATTCATCCAAACCAATTTCTTTCTAAACATGGTCTCCTCCATCACCTGATAATACTCCTAGGGGTCTGAAAAGAAGATGGCCTCGAAATCTTCTTCTCTAGAAATCTTATTGGAGTTCGATTAATAGGTACATTCTCCACATGTCTGTATCATGTCATTATATAACTAACATCTCATTAACTATATAATTTATATTAAAAAAAAACTTTTAAAATTTTGGGTATGACATACCCCACTTTGCCATTAGTGTTCATGAAAATCACAGTCACATTCCAATGGTAATGTCTACGACCTTCATCTGGTTGCAATATGTCTATCCTCCAGAATTATGAGGTTTTCTACTCTGCACTATCTAGATTATTCTCTGTCTCTATGACGACATGCAGTACCCATTTGGTTGCAGTAACCATTACCAGTTTCCAAGTTGCCTAT
Organism: Halyomorpha halys; assembly: GCF_000696795.3. Classification (NCBI taxonomy): domain Eukaryota; kingdom Metazoa; phylum Arthropoda; class Insecta; order Hemiptera; family Pentatomidae; genus Halyomorpha; species Halyomorpha halys. Next base: position 205,721 of record NW_027116742.1, on the reverse strand, counting down.
CTACACCTGACAGTTGGCCTATTTACCTTATATGTTGCTAAAGACAGTTTAGTCTTCGAGTCGAGCCTACGTTTTGTAAAATAAAGCCTTCCCATCTTTTTTTAGAAAGATCAAGGACAAGCTCATTACGTGCATCTCCAATTCAATCAGTTCTATTATCTCTATGGGGCTCGAAACTAAATTACTTCATCAGATAACAAATTCACTCCTCTTTGGAACAACAGTGAGAAAAATATTAATTTTAATTAAATTAATTATCATTGAGATGAAAATCTTAACGACCTGACCTTTATTAAAGAATACTCATAAAAAAAAAATCAATTAACAATATAAGTTTCCAAATCACGATGTTATTCCTAATAATTGTTCATTATAAAGGTAAATTTTCACACGATTGTCCTTTTTTTTTCTATGATTTTAAACAATCACTTTTATTTTTATAAACACCTGTAGATAATAAAATGAAGGTATAGGTGCGGTAAAAAAAAAAAAAAAAATGTTTTGAACCACACAGGAGGGCTCCATTAAGACCAAAAAAAGGACATAAACAACTAAAAATATTTTTAACAGAGTAAAGTCATAAGATGGCATGAAATAAAAATAAAAGCTAATGTCGGACTAAAAAATAATGTGAAGAATTTCATAATAATGAACAAAACAATAATTTTCGATTTATTTAATGATATTTACAACCATATTCACATAAAAACACATCCAGTAGATTTGATTTAAGATCATAATAGAGTGATATAGGCATATAGAGGAACTACTTATTGGTAGCACTATAATAATATTTTTACATTAGAAAGTCTCGAAACCATCTTCTTTTCAGACACCTCGAAGGAATGGAAGAGAAGGTAAGGTTATTTGTTCGTTTAGGTTGATAGGAAGTTTTTGGTTATTTAAATATGATTTTTTGCATAATGTTTTAGTCTTACCTAAGGTTACTTTTATTTCATATCATATTCTTAGTCTTGTACACTGTTTACGATATAATGTATTTTTATATGTGTTGTATTCCTTTTTTAGCCCTAATGAATCCGTGCAAGGTGGGGCTAAACGTTAGCTCTAAATAAATAGTTTTTTGAATTATATTTAATAAAAAAAAAATCGACTAATTTTTTTTAAATTTATTAAATGTAAGTTATAACTGTACAAATAATAAATACAATAAGTAAATATGTGGAATGTTTCATTTACACTTGAAAATCTTGGGAAGGAAACAAGCATTAATTTAAATTAGATCCCGTGGCCATCTTCTTTTCAGTTGCTGATATATATCATCCTTCGGAAATCAAATTAGAGAGAATTTAATGTTTTAAAAAGTACTTTATGAATATAAATTTAGCATATGAACTTTTGCCCAAACAACTAGATTTCAATTTATTTTGGCAAATATTATGAAAAATACAACTCCTACAAAGGTAAATGCCATAAATTACTTTATAACACATTAGTGCTAATAGACATACGTATGGTTTTATGGTCTCTGAGATACAAATTTCCCTCAGAAGATTACTAAATATTGATTTTTTAGTACATCTTTAATGAAATGTTGCCTTTGAAAAGCTATATCTCGAGAACTATTGGTTAGGTTTGCTGGTCTTTTAAGTAGGTTTAAAGATATGGAGCTACTAATAATTTTTTTTTTTCAAAGTTTTGAAACAGCCCCTATTTACTATTCTCTCTAACTGTACTTGGCATTCTCATTTATTTTCACTTGTAATTATATCTAGTTTTAATTAAAGTAATAAAAAATTGGGGTGAAATTAATAGCTTCATATTTACTGGGGTCTTGTACAATCAGGCCTCCACCAATAGGATCAACTTCCATCTTGTATCAAATCCTTACAATCCAGAATCCTCTGGAAGTTCCTTAATTGTCCTTTATGATCTCAATGTTTAATATATTGCCGAATTTTATGCATCAATTGTAAATTGGCATTATCAAGCTGTGACTAGGAGAGCTTGATCCGTTGTTCAAACTTAGTTGGATGATTTATGCATGGACTTGGCGTCATTTGAGAAAGCTCTTCGCCTAGGTCACTAAATACTCATTCTGGTGGAGGGGATAAACTTTTCACTGCCACTAAGAGTTAAGTTGACTTTAGTAGGCCTAAAGAAAAGGTAACGTTTTACGATCTTCATGGAGATGCTGGATAGCTCCAGTAAAATATCACTTACAAAGATCGAATTTGATACTTTTTTTTATCTCAAAAGTAGTTAAGCGACTTTAAATTATTAATATGCATTTCCAAGCTTTTTGTGTACAGGGTGCCAAATTTGTAACAGGTATTGAGGGTTGAAACTCTAGAATACCAAAGGATCCGAGAAAAAATCACTTAGTACCCCCGAAGACGAACATTTCAAGTAATAATTATTTTTATTTATCTGTTGTTATAGAAATTCTTGTAATCGGTAGAGATCGTATATGTTGGACATTCTGCGATTTTTCAATCTATAAAATATTCATTTTCTCCTTTAGTTAATTATAAAATTCTCTCATAGTTCATATTTGCACATTTTTTAAATATTTTTTTTATCAATTTAAAACTTTTAATTATTTTACGAATGTATATTTATGAGCATCGGTGTACCTGGAAGGGTATTTAGTTTGTTTCGTAAAAGAGAGGTGACGAGAAAAAATTTACAACTGCACATAATTATAAATTTTATATGTGCTATTATGGAGTGATACAGGCCAGTAGAGAGACTAGCCATTGAAATGATACTTGTTCGGGCTAGATCGGTTACATATGTAACATTAAGGTCTTTATGAATGAATTTATTTGTGACAAAGTAAAGAGCGAAGGATTTTGGATTGCAAGGATTCGGTACAAGAGGAATTCGAAGGTTTAGTGGATCCCAATGCTCAATTCCATATGTACAGATAGGCATTATTACATTCTTGTAGATCAGTATTTTATAGTGGATTGGAAATTTAGATCGTTTGTACAGTAAGTATTGTATCGACGTGTAGTGTCCCGTCTTTTCAGTCCTGTATGAGGATTCCAGCTTAGTCGTCTATCCAGATGTAGTCCAAGATCTGTTCAACAGGAGTAAGAGCAACGTTATTAACGGATACCTTTAGGCAGTCAGTAGGTTTATGAAGAAGCGTAAAGGTTATTTGATAGGATTTATTTTGATCCTCCAATTCCGACACTATAGATATTGTAATGGATTGCTAGTTTAGGCCGTTCGTCTAGTAAGTGCTGTAAAAATCGGAACTGAAGTGCAGTTTCCTGTCTTTTTTGTTTTGTATGAAGATTCCACGTTAGAGGTTTTTCCACATGTCCAAGATAGCGGATCTGTTCGACGGAGGTAAGAGCAACATTATTAGGGAGTTTACCATGGAAGGATTGGTGTCTGGCTCTGACCAAATCGGTAATATATGGAAATCAAATATACAAACAAAGAAACTATTTATTTGTGCCAACGTTTCGACCTAAATTTCAAGTTTTCATCAGGCAGAGTTCCTGACTAATAGTATAAATTGGCACAGATAAATAGTTTTGGTGTTTAATTGCTAATCGCATCCCCTCCCTCCCCCCCGACAATCTTCTCCACATATTGATCTACATTAACACCTCATTATAGTGCTCTAATTGAAAATCCTTTATTTTTGATCTCATTAATTTGTTAATATGATTAACAAATATATTATGGGAGTATAAAGTTAGGCTCAAACATAGCCAGGCGAAAAAGAGGGGAACAATTGAAGTTAAAGTGAAACATTCAGTCAACATTAAACGATTACAGAACTGATTGATCAATCACAATTTATTTAATCTAACAAATAAATCCTAAACTTTTTAGCTTACTTACTGGAAGATTGTTGATTGACCGTGTGTATAGATGAATGGAATATGGTCCGGGTGCAGTAAAAAAAAAAAAACTCAAATAGTAAATGATTATACTATTTTATTGAGCCAAGGTTTCGCCCCACGTTGCAGGGCTTCGTCAGCGCTAAAAAAACTAATTAAACATAACTGCCATCCCCACTCCTCCCAATACCAACGGTCACTTTGTTTTTGACTGCCGTCAAAACAGGTATGCATTCTGTCTCATCATTTGATTTGTATTTTTTTTTCTTTTTTCATCTCTCTGTTTGTACTTTCTTTAATATTCCTTCTCTTATCTATCTGTTACTATTACCCTTTTCATTTACTATTTATAACCTTTAATTTTTCTTATTATATCTTTCGTTTTTACATTTTATACCCCTGTTATTTTACACTTATGTTTTTTCTTTTTTTCTTTTTGTAACTATTGTGTTTGTATCTTTTTTAGCCCTGACGAAGCCCTGCAACGTGGGGCGAAACGTTGGCTCTATAATATAAAATAGTAATCTACTATTTGAGTTTTTTTTTACCGCACCCGGACCATATTTCATTCATAAGCTTACTTATATATTAATATTTAGATATATTATTCTGGTTGATCTTATTTTATATAATAGAATATTAAATTAATAATTTTTACTTCTTGAAACATAATTTTGTTCTTTATAATGTCCCCCACACAGACAATGAAAATACATTTGAAAAATTTAAAGAACTTTTAAACCAGGGAAATATAAGTCTCCCTGATTACACCGTAAATAATTGTTTTCGATTAAAAAGAGGACCAATGTTAGTGTCACTAAATAACAGTAATCTCAAAGAGGAAATATTTAGTCAGAAAGAAATACTAAAAAGTAAAAACATTTCCATCAATCACGATAAAACACTAGAGGAAAGCGAAGAAGGGAGAAAAATATATTCCTATCTTCAAAATTTACGCAATATTGATGAAAATGTTTCCTACATGAAAGCCTTTTTTAAAATAAGAAGTTCATATTATCGAATAAAAGAAGTAGAAAATATTCTTAAAAAACAGGAATCAGAAACTTTAAAACCCTGTTCAAACGCACAAAAAGAGGGTAAACAAATAAAATCATCTGATAAAGAGCAGGTTAATAAAAAAAAGGAAAACCGAAGAAAGACTGGTTCAATTCAGATTTCGTTCTAGGAGTCTTTCAACTGTATCAAATGACCAGATACCTACCTGACAACATATTGGTCACTCTCACAGTGTCACTCGGTCACAAAACCAGATCAAGGCTCCTAATAAGGTTAATATTTTTTCAAAAAATAGAATGTAGACTGAACTTAGCAATATAAATGGATTTAAAAATTTATTTAAATTTACCAGTAATGAATGCGAAGTTATTAGAAGGAACTCAGTGTTATATTTTGTAGAGACATGGCTAACAAAAGATAATTTTGTACCTCCAACATGGTTACACGTAGGAAATCCGGAGCATATCAAACTACACCACGGAAGCAAAACCATCACTTTCAAGGCAAATGAACTCTGTCCATTCTGCAAAATTTATTTCAATAATATTGTAAATATGTATGTATAGTTGACCGTAAAAATTGATATATAGGGAGATGGTCAGAGTTGCGGTCAAAAGAGAAACAAAAATAGTTTACAACTATTTATTTTCCAACGTTTCGCCCCACTTTGTAGGGCTTCATCAGGGCTAAAAAGATACAAAATGAAACTATGTTAAGATAAAATGATAGAAATAAAAATAAAAAGATACAATGAAAAGAATAAAAAACAAGTAACAAAGGCAAGAGCAATAGTTTCATACAAAAA
>NW_027116742.1:197698-198080 GCF_000696795.3 Halyomorpha halys | reverse complement strand
GAAACGTTGGAAAATAAATAGTTGTAAACTATGTTTGTTTCACTATTGACCGCAACCCTGACCATCTCCCTATATATATTTCAATAATAGTTTGTATCACACCCTCCTACATTGTCCAACCTTTGAAGAAAATAGAAAATATATCTTAAAGCCACCCATATCCGTATCTTGCGACTTACAAAACATTGGAAATATACTGAATATTGATAGTGAAGCCAAATTAGTGAACAGAATTGACTATATATTGTACAATATGTAATATTTTTTTTTAATAATTTATTTATTGATATTTACAACTGTATACACATATATACAACAAGTAAATTTGCTGTAGGTGACATAGTGACATGATACAAACATGTGCAGAATCTACTCACTGATA
>NW_027116742.1:187081-197388 GCF_000696795.3 Halyomorpha halys | reverse complement strand
TTATTTTTCACTAGTCCAACGTTTCGGCCAATTCACGGACAATCTATTACAAAACATATTTTATTATACATTTATATCACGCTTTTGTTTATTTATACATAATTTTATTATATTATATAATACATTATATTTTATTATACATTTATATCACGCTTTTGTTTATTTAAAAGAATTCTCATTATTTTAAGTTAAATATAATGGAGCAATGAATATTATGTTAATAGTTGTGTATTTTGTTTTCCAATATTTTTTTTTTATTTATTGTTTTGTTATAGAGAATTTGTTTTATCTTTTGTTTATTGTTTTTGTAATGGAGCACTTATTAGCATCATCTATCTAATAATACTATCTATCTATCTATATTAAATTAATTTAATGCCTTTATTAAAATCTATCCATGCAGTCCATTTTATTCAATAATTTAAATTCCAATACAGTCTGCTTATTATCAATAATTACAAAATCAGTTCTAAAATCAAATCGTGTTCATTATAACATGTAGTTCATCCTAAATTATCGTTTCTATTAAACATTGCTCGTAATTGCCAATCGTAATTTTGTTTTCAGTTTATTATGAGAAGCAGCATTTTGATTTAATATTATTTATTGATTTTTGTGTTTTCTATTCTAATTATTATAGTATTGTTTTAGCCTTCATTGAATTCAATTAATTGTACAACCAGATCAATTGCTATTCATGGGCTACAATTAGTGAAAACTTAAATTACCCTGTACAATCAGTAAACATGGCACCTAGTTGTCAATTATCATTTTGTTTTCAATTCATTATTAGATGCTACATTATGATTTAATATTATATATTTTTGTGATTTCTACTCCTATTATTATACTGTTATTTCAGTCTTTATTGTATTCAGTCCACTCATTAATTGCATAGTTTGTTCTAAGACCAATGCTTATTCATGGGTAACATTTATTTCAGCTTAAGCGTCCCCTGGTCGTTAAACATTGCTCTTAGTTATCAAATGTCATTTTTTTTAAATTTATTAATAAAATCTACATTTTGATTTGATATATATATTTTATTTGATGATTTTTGTAACTTCTATTCTTATTAATGATTGGAGAAGTTTGTCGGGGGGTGCGGTCAGCAAAGAACAACATAAATAAACAAAACCATATCTATTTATTTTTTGCCGACATTTCGACCTGAATTTCAGGTCTTCATCAGGGGTTATGGCGTAGAAGCTATATTCTTATTAATATACTATTATTTTATCCTTTATTGTATTGGAAATAGATGTTGTATTGTATTGAATTTTAATTTGTAAATATGGATTTTGAACATTATTCGCTTTTCATTGTCATATATATTATTTTTTCTATTTATTATTAGAAGCTAAATTTTAATTTAATTCGACAGGAATGTACTACTTTTTGTGCCCTAAGAGGTGAGTGTGTATTTAGCTCATATTAGCTCACATTAAAGCTAGTTAAATTTACTAAAAAGTAGTTTATCTATGTATGATTAGTAGCGTTTATTATATTATTTTGACAAAACAAATTTACAAAAAGTTAATTTTTAGTTAGTGAAATAAAATTTTTGATTTTTGAAATAATATATCTCATGAAACATACGTATGTAAGCGAGCACTTAAAATAAAGGTAATTAAACTTACTATGAAGTAGTTTATGACACATATCTTCGTAGGGCTTGTTCTGGGTAACCTACGGCAACCGAAAGGTTGAATCGGAAAGGCTGCATAGAAGTAGCGCCCCATGTGGCCAACAGCCAAATCTCACCTCCTCCAGCGCTCTCGGTGGCAAGAGAACACAACCCAGACTAACGTGAGAAGAGAGCCATCTTGTCTTCTGGTAGAAGCAGTGCATCATTTCCTTTTTGTCTCTCATCAGGAATCTACCATGAGTGAGTAGAACTCTTAGAGTTGTTCTCAGGAGCAGAGGGAAGAGAAGCATGAGAATGTGGAGGGAAGAAAGAACTATGGAGTAAGTTAATTCACCACCACATAGTAATCATCATCAACCACCTCAATTTTAGATCTACAATTTCCATAGCCCTGTCATTCAAAATTTTACTAACCATTTAATCATAAATGTTTTCTTTCGGCCACCCACTACACCATTATAACTTAAACAATAGAATTTTATTTTTCATTTAATCATGTTCATTTTTCAATTATACAGTCCACTCCAACCCAACCAGCCAACCAAAAGTGAAGTGTGTCCGGCAATTCGGTTGAGGGCATGCTTCATACAGGGCTAGTAGTGTTTATGATATTCGCGAATTAATATAAATATTGCACATGAAATTTGGTCTGAATAAATGTAAATCAATTTAATTTAGTAAATATCACCAAATTCAGCTAATTCAATGTATCATTCACCAGTAATTGATTATTCGGTGTATGTTTTTGAAATGTTTTTAAAAATATAGCTCTTGAGAACGTAAATAGCTTTATTGGGGCTCATATTTTAAAAATTTTACTCTTCTTTAAATAATGTGTTATTAAGTTTTCTAGTTTTGGTGATAATTGAAAAATATATGGAGTTCCAAGAGAAAGTTTTTTTGTTTAACGTTTTTGAAATAGCCGCCATTTTGTATTTCCCTTAATTATACTTGGAAGACCCATCAATTAAGACTGGTAATTATACATACTTTTCAAAAAAGTATTCAAAATTAACTTTTTTTCGCACCCCGCGAATTAGAGATCACGAGTTCGAGTCTTTAAAGTGCTACTAAAATATGTTGAAAATAATTTCATAAATCATTTTTTTATGTATTTGTACTATTTTTTAAATTTAATTGGATCAGATAATGACAAAGATCTTTATGATTATATTCAATGCAAATTTAAATTTATATTGTAAATTAATAAAATAAGACACTCAGGAGGTATCTAGGTGAGAAAAGTGCTCACATGAGAAAAAAAAAAAAATGTCACGTTAGAAATGTACGGATAAGAAAAATGCACTTACCGTTGTGAGGAGGCCAGAGCAAAACTAAATTGAGTGTAGGTGGGGAGGTATTATTGGAGGAATAAAATAAGCAAGCAGCAACAACATCAAAGGGTTAACGGCAAGTAAACATAAGTAAAATATAATTATAAAACAATCACATTAAATAATAGGAAAATATGGACGTTTATTTCCCATTTTGAACGAAATGTTCAAGGCTGCATCTCTCCGGGGCTAATATAATATTTTTATTTTATTTGATAATATTTCCAAGTTCCATTTTAATTATTATAATATTATTTTAGCCTCCATTGTATTGCAAATGGATGCTCTGTTATTGAGTTAATCATTTGTAAATATGGACTTTGAACAATATTCGCACCCCATTGTTATGTATTTTTTTTCAATTTATTACTAGAAGATACATTTTGATTTTATATTATTTATTTTTAATTGATTTACATTTGTGATTTCTATTCTTATTACTATACTAATATTTTAGCCATTGTTGCATAGTAAATAGATGATCTGTAATTCAATTAAAATTTTGTAAATATGGAACTTTTAAAATTATACTCTCTTTATTTTATATATATACACGTTAACTGTGTGTAACTAACATTAATGAATTTTAAATAAGTTAGATGTTTTTTGAATCTGTGTGCTGTTACTCTGCCCAAAATCCACTTTATTTCTTTACTTTAGTTCTTGCTTTCAGTCTCATCATAAGTTTTATATATATTAGAAGTTACATTTTGATTTAATATTATTTGTTTCATTCCTTTTTTTTTTTTTATTATTATTACATTTTTCGTTTTCCACTCATTAGCCAATGTAACCTATTTTTTTATATCATTATCCTGAATAAATAAATAATTTAAAACTTTAATTGTTTTAATAAGAGAAGAATAATAAATATCAAAAATTAATTATTTAGTTTATAAATTCCAGTCCTGGGAAGGAATAAGGACCTCAATCAACTCCATGGATCATATCAGGTCAATTTTGACAGTAAATAAATAAGTCTCCTTTCTTAGCCAACCTGTTCTGGCAGCCACATGCTTGCCTTTGAATTAATATACTTATTCTTTATGTAATAGAATGCCTTAAAAGAATATACTTGCTACGTAAATAGGTGGCCCATTTAGTTCAACTGTTTTTGCAGTTTCACGGAATGTGATCTTGCTTCATGGAAAGTAGATCGAAAAGTAATTCCCTTCTGGACTTATGCTATATCAATTATTATGTTAATACAGTGTTACCATGGCAATTCTAATTAATTGTTGCGAGGCGAAGAAGGATGTTCCAATTACAAAAAAGTTCATACTAAGGAAATTATGAGGTAAAATGGTGTAAAAATATCAACAATATGAATGAATAAATAATAAAATTTTAGTGATTTTTTTTTAGAGATGTGGTGCGGGTAGCTTCGGGGTTTGGCCCATGGCTACTAACTCCAAGGACCCGAGTTCAAATCCGGCAGGGCAGAAAATTGCTTTCACTGTGGGTTCTGGAGCCCTCCTGGGGTCCACCCAGCCTCCTTAATTGGGTAAAAATCTGACGTTCGAGCGTGATTCTGACCAAATCACTTCCTTGCACAGCCGTTGGTCTAGCAATAATATTCCCCTACAAAGTACTGAACCTTTTTCAGGCTTTTTCATGGGTTTTAGCGGTACAGATTTAATTTTTTTATTTAATTTAATTTTTTTTTACAAAGTTCAAGAGAAATTTGACGGTTTAAAGTTGTTTTGACTGGACCTTCCTCAAATTTTAAGCTATGAAGGAATTAGATCCAAGTCTAGGTTTTAAGTGTTCCATATCAGAAGGGGTTTAGGTTGAGAGAAACTATTATACTAAAATAAAGTGAAATCGCTTGTGGAAGGGGGCCGAAAAGAGTACAATAATGTTAGTTAGATAAGTAAAATTTAGATACGGGGAAAAATTGGTCTATTGGTTAGATGTGAATATGATATGGTATGGTCTCCATTTGTGTTTGTAGAAAAGTTCTTTCTTGTGACTATGCACTTGCTGTCTTCCCACATGTTATGGGTCACCTAATGGGTTGTGTGCCAGTGCTGCTCAATATAGAAAGGTGACCATTCTCTGCATTGGGCCGTCTACCACGCTCGGTGCTAACTTCTTAGCCAGACATCACTTAGTTGGCCGTGGTACCAAAAAGAAGAAAAAAGACGCTCTCTGCACCCTCAAGAGCTCGCCACCAGTCGGCGTTCGCCATATTGGCTTCTAATTCTAGCCCTTATAAATATACATTCCAACGATATAACAAACTAAAGAATGATACTCCCGTGGACTGAACAGAAGTTTTAAAAACTAATATTTTTTAAAGAAGTCGGTTATTATTTTTTTTCTAATACTTTTCTTTACAGGTTCTTCTCTTAGATATTGTAAGAGGAGGAATTGATCAGAAAATTATTTTAAAAATAAAAAATGCTCATTGTACGGGTTTATAACATTTATTACTAATTTTTTTAACTTAATATATTCATTTTAATTATATTATTTCAAATTCTTGAAACAAGACAATTAATTATTAAATAAATCAAAAATTCGTATCCATTTCTGTCTCAACAATTTATTTTTCACTAGTCCAACGTTTCGGCCATTCTAGCCATCCTCAAGGACATCTTCAATACAATTTCTTCCTCATATTAATTTAAAGTATCTTTTGCAGGCTATTCTGCCCAGGTCATTTACTTTATTATAAGTTAAAAGCCTATGTATTTAAAATTTAAAATCATTAACATTTAATTTTCCTCTATAAGATTATCAACAATCAATACACCACCATATAATAAATATATAATAAACGATTTATAACCTCCCACTCTGGAGTTAAATTAAATTAAATGCTAATGATTTTAAATTTTAAATAAATAGGCTTTTAACTTATAATGAAGAAAATGACCTGGGCAGAATAGCCTGCAAAAGATACTTTAAATTAATGTGAGGAAGAAATTATATTGAAGATGTCCTTGAAGATGGCTAGAATGGCCGAAACATTGGACTGGTGAAAAATAAAGTGTTGAGACAGAAATGGATACGAATTTTTGATTTATTTAATAATTAATATATTCACTTATTCTATTTTAATTTTTATATGCATGTTTATTTAATATTAATATATGGGGACGGCCATATTGCGTATTATGTATATATGTATTCTTTGCTGTATTTGAAATGGCTACATAAATGATGGAATAAAAAGAGAGAACATTTAGTAGAATTGAAACATTAGAAAAATTAAACATTCTTAAAGAACGATAAAAATTAAAAAAAAAAAATAAATCATGTATAATTCTTGTACACAATGTCGAATTTTTATAATGCGACAAGTTAAAAAAATATATATGCTGTGACTATTTATAGGATTATAAATAATTGTGCTCCACAGTTCATAAATATGTTGTGTATAAGGCAGTCCAATGAAATTGGCCAGCACAAAAGTTTTTGAATAGAATGTTTTTCTTTCTCCTTCTACTATTAATTAAATTAGTTTTACAGGATCAAATGATTTATGTAATATATATTGTGAACACTTCCATTGGAATTAGATCAACTGATATTTAAACTGTAAAAATGTCCTATTCCGATTTTCACAATATCACTATAACTTAGCTATAGATAAGGGAGTTAATATTTTGTGGACTTGTATTTGGAGTTTTCTAAAAAAAAAAAAATATTTCTTTTTATGCCAGTTTGGATTACCGATATTGCACTTTATTTATGAAGGAGAGTCAGTGGGAAAAAAAAAACTGGCACCACTATTTATTTTTATATTATGTTATTCATAACAACGGACTCAAAAAGAAAATCTGGCCATAGATTTCGAATGCAGATATATAAATTCAAAGGATGGAAGGATCGCGCAACTAGAATCGAAATATCGAAGAAACTATTTCATGTACAAAACCGAAAAGTTTTCACCACTCATGCCTTTCTAGGACCAACCATAGGTGAATAAGACATTCCTCGAGGCTGACCAGCGAATTCTGAAGGCCAACTACTGTTATGTTAAACATCTGTGAAGTTCGGCCAATGCCCGCCGCACGAAATGTATCCTCTATAATGCCCTCATCAGACCTGTTCTTAACTATAGGTCAAAGACCTGGACCCTCTCAAAAACAGGATAGGGAGAGGTCCTTGTCTTTGAGCAGAAGATGAGAAGTATGGGAGTACATGTGAGGTGAGACAGGTGGATTTGGAAGCCTGCGTTGAGCTGTTACCGAAATCTCAAATGAAAGATGGCAGTTCTTAAGCGTAATTTTCTCGGAGCACCAACATTTCTAAAACGGTTTGTCAGATTGTGTCTACTATTTTCCTTGAAGCACATATATTTCGAAAACGGCTCATCTGATTTAGCCCAGAGTTTGGAATTAGTGTATACATGGTTTTATATACTTTTTAGCAATTTTCATCTACTACCTTCCCCTACCCATGCGAAAATGAATTTTCATTATACATCTATGTTAGCTCATAGATTATATTCTCAAATTACAAATACTTAATCTTGAAATACAGAAAATTACTTATCCAATATAAGTATACAGAACAAGGATTATAGGCAGAAAAACAAAATTTCGAAAAGATAATTGGGGGATATACAGAAAAATAATAGAATTAAAAGAAGAAAGAAATAATGATGAATCAGCAGAGGTTTTCGGTTGTATTATAACTATCTTTGTGTCTCATTACGTTACATAAAATATCGTTTTCATGTGAGAATTGAAATTAAGACGTAGAAAATACCCAAAACGAATGGTAAGTTTGTGGTAAGCACAAAAAAAAAAAAAAAAGAGAAGGAGTTGTTCGTGAACCAAGCATGTACAAAAAAGAAAAACAATTAAATCCAAATGGTAACTCATCTACCGAATTAATGGTGCAGGACAGCGAAAAAGAAAAATAACGCAAGTGAAGAGGGAACCAGATAGTGATCAGATTTTTTACACTAGCTACACTTTGGATGAAGTTCCTCAAGAAAAAGAATAAATCGTTGCAGCTCTGATTCTAAAGACTCTCGTAAGACTTTAGTAATTTATCTTATTTATACTGTTTAGGTAGCTTTGAGGAGCATCCGTTTTAATGAAGACCCAACCGTACCATGGGTTATAGTTCGATTCTCGTAATAACAAGAGGTCTTTATACTTGACAAATTCGTATCTATCCAAGATCTCCCGCATTCTAATTTTGATACTTACCGGACCATTAAGTAGTTATTATTATTATTATTATTATTACACTAGGAACGGGAGCAATTTCGATGATATAGATATAGGATGAAATACATTTGAAAAAGTATATAGGTTTAAGTATTTAGGTTCTACGATAACTAAAAAAACGAAATTGATGAAGAAATAAAAGCTTGGTTAACCCTAGAATGACACACTTCTATAAGTCAACTTAATCTGACACTCTGGGGTGTGATACACCCCAACATATGAATTAGAATAAAATATAAGTGATATAACCTGAAATGCTTATAATGCATTTTAAAATAACTAAGTGTAACAAAAATAAGTCATTTCAAAATGGGTTATGTACATATGTATTTCCAAAAATCACATATTGTAAAATTTTACGAGCCAACTAGCTAAAAAATGAATAAAAATTAATTGTTGTTCCTAAATAAAAAAAAAAATTGTATGGCTCTTAAAATACAGATAAATAAGAAGTAAATGAATCATAAAACGAGGTGGAGAAGTCATTTTTAAAATTAAAAATGAATAAAATACATAGTGGGGCCCCGAAGGGACCTCTTTCACTCACTGAAATGCAGACATATTGCCGCCCTGTGTTCATTGCAAATAGCTCTCTTACATTGTAGACATGTCAATTTCGTCTTCCTGTTCTTTTCCCTTTCACAAAGAGAACACCTTACTTGTTTCTCCAAGATCGTATGTTTATTTGTTTCCGTCTCTATACCTAAATTATCTTCAATAGCTAGGCGCAGTGACCGACGAAGTGCCTCTGCCTGTAGCCTCCTCTTTAGGCAGGGTTCCAGAAGTGAATATCCCAGACCAAAAAAGAAGTCTTTGCGTTTCATTTTATTTTTCCACTTTACCAGAGTAAACAATATCATACTGTTCACCCCGACATGATCCAACATTCCAAAAATAAAAAACGGAGTGGCCACCTCCTTGTTTTTCTGGCCGTTGAGTACCCCTTACACATTTGGTCAAAAGTATCTGTTCATCCTTTATTTAAATTATAATCATGTATGACTTGTGGTTTACCAGATTTTTCAATGTCTGCATCATCTTGCATTGTTGGTTGGGTGTCATTTTGTCATTAGCCTTCCTCTCTTGTCTATTTAGTTTATCATCAAAGCTGAACCAATTGATGGGTATGGTGTGTCGAAATAAAGGATGGTCCCTTTTTATAGAGGCGAGCTCCCCTAATGATTATTATCTTATATTATTTTTTATTATTATTATTAAAGGATTTATTATTTACTTACACTAAGGACACTCTGGGGTGTGAGATACCCCAAGACTAGTTCAAATCACAATAAATAGCAAAACAAGACTGACACATGGCAGCAGATAATCAGAATCAATTATGTTATGAATGACAGTTATTTACATGGCGGGGTTTAGCAAAAAGAGCTACACATGTAGGAATTATTCAAAATTTAAAAAGTGCTGGGGTATGTGACACCCCAGTGTGTCGTTCTAGGGTCAATGGTAGTAAATGCTTTAATATATTTTTTTAATTTCAAAATTGTTTAGCTTGCGCATTCTGTCAAGAAATTTAAAAGTTAGAATTGTCAAAACTATTGTCCTCTCCACTGTTCTTTATGGATACGAGAGGCCTTTTACACTAAGGGGTGAACAACACCTGAAAGTTTTTGAAAATAAATTATTACGTAAAATATTGGGACCGAAAATTGATGAGGAGCCACAGGAGGGTGATAAAGCTTAGTTTAGAGTTCCCAAAGCTGATAAAATGTAAATATTTTATTTCTTTTATTTTATTTATCTTGTACATAAATTATTTTATTTTTATACTTATTTTACTATTGTTCTACTACTATAGTACTATTGTTTTTATATACATTTTCTTTTGTTTTTCTTTTTCTGTGTATATTGTAAGTCACAGTATATAATATTATTTATTTATGCTATTAAGTCACAGTATATTTTTGTTTAAAAAATATTATATTCCAAAAATGTAGCTCGATGGAAGGCTCTACAATATGATTTAATTCAGGATACTCTCGACCTCCTGAACACCCAAAAGTGGTGAGCAATTTTTTTTTATGACCCCTACGGTCATTTTTGACATGACGTGGAAGGCTGAGTGAGGCAAATTTCAATCAAAGCGGACCTACGATAGACAAAATTCATAACTAT